>NC_051040.1:29252662-29300162 GCF_904848185.1 Acanthopagrus latus | reverse complement strand
CACAAAGGTAATTCATAGTTAAAAAAAAGGCAAGCAACCATCTAAATGCAAATGACAATAATAATGATAAAACTGACAATAGCAGTGATTATATAAAAATGAAATGTTCACTCTAAATGATGAAAATTTCTAGAGAAATACTTTATTCTCGTGCTGGTTATTTATTTATTTTTTTTGCTATTTATAAGATTTGCTCTATGTTAGGCCAAAAAAACTGGTTAAAGCTTCTGTAAGCATGGTTGTTGCCGTCATTAACTTTCTGTCCATTTTGCGGTTAGTAGTTTCCTCCCCCCGTCTACGTCACCACACTTGCATGACTCATTTCTATTTTTCATTGCTTGGCGTGTTTGGTATTATAAGCCTTAACTGGGAGCACTGAAATTGGTACCTCTCCTTGTTCCGCCATTGCTGGTGTAGGTATTAGAGAAGGAGGATCCTGCACTCAGTGTGTTTACCAAATAGACAGAACTTCCTCTTTATGGAGTTCTCTGTCCCAATTGGATAAAGTGGCCATGGATACCAGAATAAGTTATTTTCTCTTACTGCAGGAGTGGAGGGAGGAGAGGCATAGGTTGCTGATCAAACACAGTATGGGATGTATCTTACACTTGGAGCACACAGCGGAGCGAAAGTGTCTTTGCTAGTTTCAGACTGACACAGTAGTCATTTTAACCCCCAGTGCCCACATTGTGTAAATAATAAATGTACCTGTAGCCACATATTCGCCTCTGGGTGTGATGGTCTTAAAATGAGGTGTGGTCAGATGCACTAATGGCAAATTTCTATCTTGAGGCAGCAGAAAGTGACAGCGCAAAAAAACAACAGTAAGCTGGTCTAAAGTCAAAAATGCAGTCTGTTCCTGATATTTAAAGGACACATAAGATAAGGCCAACACAGGAGAGTTCACACTGTTCATACACTCTGATTTACTAATAACAGAGGCTGCTTTCAGTTATTTTGAATACTTTTCCATGAACACAGTCATATACTGTAACAAAGAGATGTCACTCGGTTTAAGTTCCACCTAAAACAATACCCCATCACAATCATGACTAATAGTCTAAATACCACATCTTTGCATTTAACTAGCAAAATGGACTTCGACATGTCCTAAATTCATTAGTGCACTGCACTTCAGACTATGTGCTATAGGCTGTCTATGCTCTTTGAGTGTGGGGATTCTGCGCGACGAGGGGTGAAATTTCGCTGCTGTTCTGATGCGCCTCTGGTGGTAGGATCAGAGGTGCAGCAGAGGCGAGCCGTACCTGTGCGAATGGATAAGCCAGTGGCGCAGAGTGGGGGCATGTCAATCTGATATTGTTCACAGTCTGATATCTAAACAGATCCTTCATTCACCAAATGAAAGGGAAATGACACATAAAGCGATGTTACAGGACCAAACAACAGTAATGTGGTAACTGGTAGTGTCTCTGGCAACTTATTTAAAGAAAGAAATACCACAGGTATCTGTGTAGAAGTTTCTGTCATCCTGTCTGTCATCCTTGTCACATTTCTGCCTGGAATACAGCGTCTGTCCCTGACCAAAAACTTTTAACTCATCAAGTGTTTGTCTCTTTCCACTATTGTGTTGTTGGAGTTACTGTCTTGAGAAAAAAGTCAACCATCAGCCCTCCTGACGATGACTTCAGTGAACGTCCCCCACAAGCAGCCTCTCTCCCCACGACTGACAGAGTCAGACAGTGTCCAGTTTACTGATGGCGATTATGGAATTATATAATCTAGAGCGAGAAATGTAACTTTGTCACTTTCCAGGATGTTTGGTGGGTCAGGATCCAAATCACCACACATTATAACAGCATCCATATGATTATAAACAGTCAGCGGGTACGTGATTATATTGACAGGTAGACACCTGGGAAACATGTTCAGCATGGCATGCGTGCCTCTTTTGCATGCACAGTGTCAGCTTGCCGTATATATTGACACACTGGTGCGGCTTGGTTCTGTGTGAACAAACAAGGGCAGAGAATTGTTGAACCTCTGCTATGGAGATAATGCGGAGTCGCTGTGTGAAGAGGGCTACTGAACACTTATTTCAGTAAATAATAATACTTACAGCAGCTTCTACTTTGTTCCACAATACAAAGGTGGGTAAGCTATTGTCATTAACCAAATTATCCTACATTGACCCCCCTAGTTATGTACAGAAATGGATACAGAAAGCATACACCATTATATGGATCTAACCCTGGTCATGGTTTTGATCCATGCCAGTTGCCTTTTGCACAATCTCCCCTTAACGTCTAAAGAAATGCTAAAAGCTTTTATCTTCTTAATTCTCCTGCGCCACTCTGGAACATGATTAATCACATTGCAGCAGCTGTCACATTTTTAATGAGGCGTGTTAGCGTACATAGTACAGTTTGTCAGTGATGTAGGCACCACACACACTCACTGCCTTCTCCCTTTCGCTTACACAGTGACTGTAGTCGCCCTGTAGCCAGTGTGTTGTCTTATAAGCTGGATCTAAGCCTTCAGAAGCAGGCCTGCACTGTGTCACCAGCTGACACACTGTAACCATACACTGGCCATAAACACTGGCTAGGTCATTCAGGCAGGGTGGGGATAGCTTGGAGTGAAGGACAAATTGACGCTGAAGGGAGGAGTGGGGGGCGTGCCGTATGGTAAGGGGTGACTTTTGGAGAAATTGGAAAATGCACAGATATGATAGAGGTGAGATCCAGGATATTCCCATCTCATCTCTTTGAAATTCCTTATTTGGAACAGCAGCCTCCTAATACAAAGGCACACACTCTCTCCCTCTGTGCAACACTGGGCTTGGAGTACACTCCTGTTTCAAAGGGCTCCAGCAGGATTCGCTCACAGAACAACATTGTCTGCCTGCACTGTAATAAAAGTGATCTGCTTCATGTCACCAGCCTCTTTCTTTCATTCTGTTCTCCCCCTTTTTTTCCTGCTTATTTTCTCGCTTGTAGTCTGAGACGCAACCCCTTTAGATTTTAAAGGCTGTTTCTTGTTTGGGCTAGTTGCTATTTAAAATGCTCAGCCAGCCTTCCTGACATCATTAACGCAACGCTAGGACCAAATTCAACCTTGTGTGTATGTTTCCTCACAGACACACACACACACTTACACACACACACACACACACTGGTGCACAACGTGGCCTCATGTCTGGGCTTATTTCTAATCTCTCTTTGTGACTGAAGGGGTCAGCCTTTGTTAAATTAGTCCCAGTCTTGACAGCAGACTGCATACAGAGATTTAGTAGTAGTCTGTAGTTGTGCAAAGTGACTTCAGTGAATTCATTTTCTAAGGCAAGTTTCAGAAGTAGCATGCCAAAGCTACATTTGACGCCAGTTTCTACATGTTTACAGGAAAAACGATTGTCATGGGGTATTGTTAAAGCCACATGTAAAAAGCCACATTACTGCCAAAGTAAATTTGTCCATATCCTTGTCTCTGTTGTTGGACCATACTCTGTCCACACGGGTCCCAGTACAGCCTTTAACTGAAGCACCAGGACTAATATGATATAGTTTAATTTCTTTGATGCAGAAAAAAACCTTTGAACACTAAGATTGTTTGTTTGCTTTTTTTTCTTGGCTATCGGGTAATATGGGTTTTCTAATCATTTTCCATCCACAAGAGGGCAATGGCACATTCAGAAAGGAGTTAAATGGCCAGCTATTTCACTATGGGTGATGTCAAAGAACACTGCTGAGTGTGGTGATGATATCAGACCAAACCAAAATGTGAAGAGAAATCCTTGAGCAGGGGAAAGTCCCGTTCTGGGTTCAATGTTCTCATTGTTAGAAAATGATTTTGAGTTTCTTTGTGTGTGTGTGTGTATTCCAGGTTTTGGTGAGTGAGGACTCAGACGGAGAGGGAGTGGTGGCTCACTTCCCAGCTCATGACAAACCCATATCCTGCATGCAATTCAACCCAAGTGGTAAGACACACTCCTGCGCGCACACACGCACACACAAATTAATTTTTGAGAGTGCTCTATGCAAGTTCGGAAGAAAGCAGCAGAGATTATATATTTTTTTTACAGGAAACACAGTGTGTTTTTGGCTGACATGTGGCCGCGTCATCTCAGCTCTTTGGCAGTGCTTGACCAGCCAACCTACCCAAATGTATTCATAGTGTGTTTATTCATGTTGTGCACAAAGACCATGTCTTTAGCCCGAGTTTCCTCAATGCATGCCATTACACAAACTTCAAAACAGCCGCAACACATGCAGGTCAGGCATTTTGTTACATATAGTAAGTGGGTGACATACACAACCACAGGTTGTCCCCTTGGATAAATAAGAAACAAGCCTACAGTTATACTCATAACCAACCCGAGTCATTATAACAAGTCCATTATTATCTGATATTTTTGATAGGAAAATATAACAAAAGGGGTTATGTCAGGCTTTGACTTTATGATAAAAGTCCTTTTTTCATATAAAGTAGGCTTATGTTCAGGAGGCTTTGTTTTGTAAAGAAGTTTTTATCAAGTCTGACCAAAGTTGCAATGAAAAGCAATCCCTCTCGAGCAGTTTCATCTCAGCCAGGCTAGTTTTAGGGAAAGCTTCAAAAGAGGGTTAACAATTGTTATAATCAATCTGCCAGACTGAAACAGTGTTTTCTGCAAAACTTCTCTCCACAAGTCTTCCAGCACTGTGAGGTCAAATTTAAAGCATGGACTGAAATTCATTGAATAATTGAGGAAACATTTGGCTGTAGCCTTATAGTAAATAGTGCCTATTTAAGATGCAGGCAATCTTTCTCACAGTATTTAAACAGTATGTCGAGCACATGGGTATGGAAGCACATTGCATTCACTGGATAATTTTTTTTTTTTTTAAATCTTGTAATTAAGAGAAAAGATCTTGTAATCGTAAATCCTCTCTCAGTGGCAATGATGGCACTATCGCAGTTAATCTGCCATTTCTACCTTCTCAGTTTGAGACACTGGGAAATACTGATGTTTCTAAAAAATGAGGATGCATTGATTATAGTATGTCAACACTGCGCGGGCAAGTCAAGTCATTAGGATTGTTCTGGCAGAAAGCCCAGTCTAAACTGAAACTTATGTAATATGTATTAACAATACCAGTGATGGATTTTCTCAAAATTAAGAGATCCTGATCTCGTAATTGCGAGATCCTGAGCTCGTAATTAAGAAAAAAGGTGTCTATTTTTTTTTTTATCCAGTAAATGCAATGCACTTCCGCACATGGGAGCCATTCTTTCACTGACACTTGTATCATTACTGAAACGAATATAGGCCCTAACATCTTCACCTTGATATGGCATTCACAACAACACAATGCAAGGATTGGCAGTTTTTCAAAATAAAACCTTTGAAGGTGATTTTCTTTGAACACATCCTCATTCCTTAACTATGCAATTGTCTCCCAAAATGTCGTATATCCCAATTGCCAAAACAACATGACCACTGCAATTTTATAGTGACATTTGGTGTACACTCGCAGTTTGATTAGGATTTGGCACTAAAACCACTTTTGGGTATTTGTCAAAACCTCTCCACTACTCCTATAGCATTGATTAGAAACTAGTGCAGTGCCTGTAGGAAGTATGTATTCCTATAGAAAAGTGGGAGGTTAAGAAGCTTTTTCATGGATGGCCAAATGATGCTGTGTTTGAAGGTCGAAAGTCAGGGATATTTAGGTTTGTTGTGAAATCCAATATTCCAGGGTATAATTGGCCATTTTTGACTATTTTTGATTTTGCCATTATATTTCACCTTAAAAACTATCTACTTGGTGTCATTATTTTCAGCACAACCTCACATGTGTGACTATACATTTTTTTTTTTTATTTTGACATACTGTATTAACACAATGGACCTAAAATCACAAATGCAAATATAAATTGTTGTTTGCTAAATATGTCCATACATTTTAAAAATTTACAAAGGTATATGTAACTATTTACATTTAAATGCAGGCAATGCTCAGGTCTGCCTGAGCTCCTTCCAGGTGAATGAAGAGCTGCACTGCCTGCTCCACATTCATCATCTCCTCATTGTTTTGACTCATTAAACAAAAAACTGACTCCACTACACACTAAACACACTACACCAAACACTATATAACACGCTAACTATACATACCAAACACGCTATATGTCACAAATCTCTCAACTCTCAAAACACGCCGTCTCTGTCACTGTCTGTATCACCGCCGGCGTCCCTCACACAAATTCCCCTGTTCTTCAGCAACCAAAGTTGCTGCTTGTGGACACTTCCAGGACAAAAGCCCATTTTTACCATTTCTTCCTGCAACAGACACAAAGCAAACGTGAGAGAAATGTTCGCGAAAAAAGTGCGGCGGCCATTATTTACCCTAAGTCCAGTCTTGGACCTGCCGGTGCGTCCGTCGGCTCGGGAGGTGGGCCCTGTGGGTGGCTTAGCAGCTAGCTGCACACGAACATTCACTGATTCCGATTCCACTTTGTTGTCTGCACATCTCCGGATCTCCTCAGACCCGAACAGACCTGGCCTGGACTCGTTTAGTCTCATTAATCCACAACAGTCAGTTTAGATGCACAGAACAGAACGGGATCGAACCGCCGGCAAAATTCTGGTCCAGCTCGCCCCGCTGCAGGTCTAAATCCGCCTGTTTCTTAAGGTATGTCGTGGAAGTGAGCTCTGCAGTGATTGGCTCTGGTGCGCACGTGACTGTGGTGGCTCCAGTAGACAATGCTGGCAGAATTTGTAAAGCATTTATGAAATAATTTATTAACGGTATCGTTGTAATCCAAACAAATGCGACGTTGCACACCCTTGAACCACGCAGCAGCCATGTTGAAACTCTCAGGTCAGTCCGATCCTGATCCGCAGAGATATTTAAGGAACACACACACACACACACACACACACACAGACAGACAGACAGACAGACAGAGATTCCTTGCTTTTAAAGAGAGATATACTTACATTGGCAAATTAACAAGTTACACTGTGTATATGATACAGCTTAACTATGGTAGTGAGTTTAAATGACTGACCGATGACTTATGCTTTCATACTGTTCACGAACACAGCCTCCTGAATGAAAGTCCTGTGCTTGTTTAAACCGACCATCCATCCTCAACCCCCTCCCTTTATGGACTATTCATGCTTTACATTACTTCTCCTCAATTACTCCTTTCCAGCTGTAATAATGGCTACAGCTGCTAGAAGTTGCCACATAACCGCAAATTCACAGTAAATATGGGTCGTAATAAAGTGCTTTCATTTTCAACCGGCATTGGTGGGTTTTGACCTTTTTTGCTTTTAGGCTGACATTTCTGGTCAACTGGAAGTAAACTGGTAAACTGGATTCTGACTGTGACCAGTGAAGTAAACACTGAACCTGCAGCATGTTAGAAATATGTAGTGTAGCACAAGCCTTATGACAGGCAGAGAACGTTCTTGTTCTACATTGACCAGTTTAACAATAAGTATGCCCTAGTTAACCCTAGTTTCAGAACTTATTATGTCACTACACAAAATGACAGTTGCTGACAGCTTATTGTAAGGTGATTACTGCAGGGGCATGGATCGACCCTCATAGGCCCATGGGGAATAGCTAGGAATTGTGGGGTTAGGGTTAGGTAAATATATTTTCTTTTTCTTTCAGTTTGTGATAAGCATTCAGAACCATGCCTTGGCATTCGGTAGACATGTTATTAATTGACAATGAGTCCTTGAAACAGCAGAAAAAAATCATCAAATATTTACTTCTTTATCTGTGGGCTGATGTACTCTGTGAATGCAGGAATTGGAATGAGCTTTCGATGTACAAATCTTACACTCCCTTCTCACCACATTATTTTACTCTGGCATCTCCTTTCCCACTTTCTGAGCATTGCTGACCTCCACCCCAAAAGAAGGGGACAGTAGTTGCTTTGTATGTGTGAACAGCCTACCTCCTCAAGTCTTTGTGTGTGATGTTTAAATTTGTGTATGGCCCTGCCTCTGCTGTGGTGTGTATGTGTGTAACAATGTGTGTTCATATCTTTGATACTGTGTGGGTTTTTTTTGTGTGCATGTGCAGTTAATAAAGGAGCTGCTGAGAGATGGCTTTCACCCCATGACCCCATGAATCCTTCACTTTTGTGGACTCAACTCAGCAGCTCTATCTGAGCAGCAACAGGATGATATTGCAGACAAAGACAGACAAGACATGGTTGTCGAGACCCTGTCTGCCCCCACCCTCACAAAACCTGTACTGAACACCAAACAGTTCAGTACACCTAATGACACAAAAGCCTGCTTAAAAGCACATCAAGGAAAGGGACCCGCCTTAATTTCTACTAGGTGTACTTTGTAGAAAGTAGACCTGACATGTATGACGTAGCAAAGCAATGTTTCTGAACGAACAACACGTCATGTCGGAAGTTAAAGAACTAATGGTTATACTGAAAGATACCATTGCTTCACTCAAACTTTATTTTTCTTGATATTCATGAGAGAGTGCCCGAAGGGAATGCTCACAATATATGGTGGACAACATTTTTTTGCGAACGTCATCGGTAACCTGTTTGTGATCTTGTGCTGATCTAGTCATTGACTCAGTAGGCGGTTATCAACTTGATAAATCAGCCCAGGTCAACACTTGCAACTGTTGGACTGGCTTTACCTTACCTGTGATGAATTTAAATCCAAATCGAAGCAGTCCAGTCACTATATATGCATCCAGGGGAGGCATCATATTTTATCCCTGATTTTCAAACTTACAAGCTTGGTTTCTACAGAAATGCACATTCAACATGCAGTACATGTGTCAGTTAGTTTCAGTGTTTTGAGAAATCCTTAGTCAGCAAGCCAGCAAGATCCCCTGCGACCCTTTCCACAGGGCGCCATCAACTGCAAAATTTCAAACACACTTTTAATCTTTCTGGCTCATTTACAGTGAGCCAAATCTGAACAGCAAATAAATGTTTAAATTACAAGTGAAAACAGCAGCAAGGGTGTGGCCAAAAGACACAGATTTCCCCTTTTTTCCATTGTAGTTGGGCCATGTAATGAGATTTGGATGCATCTTCACACAAGCGCAGAAACTCCTCTTTTCCACTGTTGTGATTGCCGGCCTCCTTTCATTATTGTTTATTCTTTCATTCATTTTCATTTCTGAGCAGCCTGCTGTTGAGTGTCCCAAAATTAGAGGCCTCTTGATTTGATCAGAGCCCAAATCCTGAGTGACGGGTTCATTGGTCTGGCTGGAAGTGAAGTCTTTCCAAGGAGTTAGGGGAAGTGGCTTTTACTGAACTACCTTCCTGGCCCAATGGAGGCTCTCTTCACAGTGGTCAAGCTCCACATGGCAGAAACAAGAAAGATAGACTTAGCAGGAAACAATGATATGAGTCAAACAGAGCCTGGAAAGCCCAGAAGTTTTGGCTGGGAAGAGTTATGTAAGAAACCCCAGTGGCTTGTGTGTGTTGGAGGCTCTACAGAGGGCGGACCAGTGGCCGCCAGTTCTTGGTGTGGCGGCTGGCGCTTTGTGGCGCTTCGGTGGATCTGTGGATCTATTCCTAGTGGTGTAATTAGAGGGACGCAGATGAAGTGCAGTGGCAAAGCGCTCTCTTTAACAGCTGCAATGTGTGTGTGCTTGTTTTTTTTCACGTCTCGTCCTCTTCACTTGTCCTTAACGATCCTTGACTTGATTATTAGGTACGATGCCAAGGTCAAAATACACACATGTTTTGATGGCAGAGATATTGTCCAACAACTTGAGCATTACTTTTGTCTATGACTGGCACTAGATGGAGTGATTGATTCAGCAACCATGGAAGTCACCACCCTCTGCTCTTTATTCTCTCAAACATATTTTTCTAATCAAGGGCTTCACATGCTGTGGTAGACATAGAGTTCTGACACTTAACATTATAAAAGTTGCAACACCACCATGTAAACATTCATAACAAGGTTTAGTCCTGCATTTAAAACTGTAATCTTTAAACTTGTGACTCTCACTCCTCTCTCTGCTGAAATCTGTGTAAACTGTGTGCACCAATATTGACTACATTCATTATTTGCAGCCATAAAAATGTTAATAAATAACTTACTATATATTGCTATAGTTAATAAGCTCACAGCAAATGTCTTAATGAACATCACTGTGGACATTGTGGACTGTTTTCCACCTAGCTTCATGTGAGATGTTGAAGAGTTAACCACATCTCTGTGAAGATGTGCACCCAGCAGTCTTTGATTTACCGTAACTGAATGAGCCTGAGTTGCATTTCATCCACATTATTCTCCTGTGACTGGACATTAGTCAGAACAACGCTTTGTAGAGAAACAGCTTCAGTCAGTCGGCTCCGCTTAGCTCTCACTGCGACTCTCTTTCCTCTCTGCTGGGTGTGATCGCACCACTTTCGGTGACATTCTGTCCCACTGGTCTTGCTGGTTGCTCAGGAGGTGCCAATGGAGGAGATATTCTTATATTCTCACCTCACACTTCTTTTCCCATTGTTGATGATGTTGATGTATTTCATGGAAATAATGTGTGTGTAAACTACATTTACCAGTACTTTCAGGATTTAGGATAAGGTGTACCTTTACTGATAGGTGAAATTCAGTTTGACAGCAGCACAATGAACAAAATAGCATAGCTTAGAGACAATAAAATGAAATGCGTTAGATAAAAATTGACTTATGAGTACGATGAAACCAAACAAAAATACTATAAACAATAGATGGATCTGTGTGTTTTTGATATTGTAGTACTTTTATTATCAAATAATTACTTTTGATACTTAAGTACATTCAATATCCGACATGTTTAAGACTTTAAGTCAAGTACTAATTGTACCGGTGACTTTAACTATTATATTAGCCAGAAGGCATTACTTTGACATGATATCTTATGTATATCAAATATAGCTTTTGAGTACTTTTGACAACACCAATTACTAAGTATTCAACGGCTTATCTTAAACACAACATTGTGTACTTGGATATTTTCTGGCATGGATGTTCCATATGCATCGAACTGATGTCTAATAGCACTGAAACTGTATTAGTCAGCTTTCTTGCTGTCTGTACTGACATCAGAAAATATATATTTTATTTCAACTAGATGCAGGTACAGTATCTTTCTCATAATGTAAACAATCTTTTCATTAAATTTTTCAGTCATAAAAGACAGCAGACTACCACAGAATCAGAACGTAATTTTTGTTTAGCCATCTAAATGTTCAGAATATGGAAGTTTTGAATACCCCATCAAAGCCAGGAGTTATGGCAGATGAATCAAGACTGAATCTCTCCCCACATGGAACTGTCCCATAAACCATATCCCTGGTTTAGTAACAGGCCGGTCTAATGAATAGCCTGGCCCGTTGAGCCTGACCATTGAGGCAGCTGTGCCGTGAAGGCAGCTCTCCATGGTGTAATAACTCTGTCTCTCCATCTTACTGATGTGTGAAAGAAACCAGGCCGTTGCCGAAAAACCCTGGACCCACACGCACATGTTGAACATGAGGGGAATTCCCACACACAAGCTGCTTTGCTCGGCCACACATTTATAGCCACACATTTAGAATGGATTGAGTTGTGTCTTCACACCAAGATAGTAATTAGCACTCACAGCTGGCTCTGATGTGATTTACAACATCTACTCTGTGGGGCTTTCTGTCTTGCCTTTTTCAGTATTTTGACTGGGGATAAGATGGGTTGTTCCTCCGAATCTGAACATTAGTTAGACTGCAATAATACTGGGTAATGCTTTTAACATTGTCTACGTTTTTTTTTTTTTTTTTTTTTTTTAATCAAGGAAATTTCAAAGCCAGACAATTCAGAACTCGAAAAAATTGTTGACTTCATGCTGGAAAAAGTACAATGGAACACCACTCAAAATCGTAATTCCTACTTGAAAACTCAGGCGAAACCCATCTGCTCTGACCTCATGAGACAGTTGTCTGATGTAACACAACAATAGCAGCACACATGGTGAGTGTAGGATGTATTAAGAAGATGACATTATTTGTTTCAAGCGATTGAATAAGATAGGTTCCCATATGCACTTGAATAAAATGCATAATGGCATGTTTTTCCTCCTCTTCTGAGACCATGAATTTAAATCAAACAAGAACACTTAGCATGTGGCCAGCTGCACATGGACCAGTAGCCATTCACAGAACCTTTGCATCTGTGGCAAAAGAAAAATGCATGATTCAACCATGAGCGTGAATAATAACTGATAAATGTAAAGGCCTCTACAGGCTAAGCCATCCACATCCCCATCTCATGTGGCAGGTGATCCACAAAATGCAGTCAAGGCCAAAACTGACTGAATGCTCAGTAAAGTAATTCAGAAATAACAATAACTCTGGTAGGACGAGCAGCATATTTTAATGTTCTTAAAATATTATTAGAATCTAAACATATGGTCAAAGACCACTTACCAAAACTGTGATTCAGTATTGGTAATTTCATGGTTTAACCAATCAAGCAGTACCAGTATCAAAACCTCTCCCTTGCTGAATGACATTTCTGGACATATACCATCACCATATTAGAGAAATATATCACAAGATAATCTTATTAGGCCCATCAACCTTGATCTATCTCTGAAATTTAAGCCATTAAATTATTTGTACAAAAAAAATAAAATGTAGCCACAAGCGGTAATCCGCGGGTTCTAACCTCTTTTGCCCCAAATCGGCCACCCTGACCCTCACCCCCCGCAGTTGATGACATCGGCCGCTGTGCAACCCCTGCCCATTGCAAAAATGCATTGGTCCGTGGTGGCAATATTTTTTGACCAATCTGGCTCATGTATAGTAGAAATGTGTCTTTTCATCCACCGAATCCATATACCAAATTTAGTGTTTATAGAGTCAATCTTTCAAAAGTTCTATTCATTTTACGTTTTTCATTATGCTAATTAGCAAAAAATCTATGTAGGCGGAGCTTTATGCTCCAAAGGCTTTTTTGTAGAGCACATGGAGCTGGACTTGTGTGTCAAATTTCAAGTCAATCAGACTTATGGTGTGAGGGGCGTGGCCTTCCCAAAAACACATTTTCAAGCCTTAGTTACAGCGCCACCATGTGGCTGACAGGGCTCATGTTTTAGTAAAAGTTGATGCACATCATTTCTAATTATTGGGCCAAGTTTCAAGTTTCTGGCCCATTCCAGCTCACGGGAATTCTTCGGGGTTAGAACCCTAATTATATCCATCCAATGATAGTGAGAATAGGCATATTTCCATAAACAATCACTCATTGGGTACTGAATTTCGAGGCAGATTACTTTACAGTAGTTCAGTATAACTCAGGTGAGACGAGACTTCAGGAAAATAGTAATGTAAAATAATGAATAGATTCCATCTGGAAAAAAGGTATAAGTGGTTACATGGACAAAACTAAGGAGAGACATTGTACCAGTGACCATGACTCAGGGCTTGTGGAAAGCTCAGCTGAGAAAAACTCATCCCAGCTTCCCTCATCCCCAACACACCAGACACCTCAGCAGTGTGGAGTCATTCACAGCCCACACAGTGCGGTAGCACGCAGTTCATTTGTAACTTCTCTTTGGTATGTGTGTAGGTGGGTGGTTTGGTGGGTAAGAGGTAAGTTGCTAAGATTCTCTGCCCATGAATTGTGCGCTGGTTTGTTTGCGTTGGCATTATGGAAAAGAATTAGAAAGCTGTGTGACTTGGACTCGTAGTCTTGATCCATAATTTCATGTCATTTTGATTTTTTTCATACAAACTGAAGACATTGTAGCTTTAAAAAAAGATGTCTTAACATCACTGCCACATTACACAATCTGATGACACACACTGGCTCCATACTTTCTAGCACATTCAGTCAAATGAAAGTGGGAAAGACCAGAAGTGTCTGAACAGCAAATTATTTCATGCTATCAGTGTGTTCAAGAAATCAGCTCTGCTGAAAATGGATTTTAGTACTCAAACCCTTCATCGATGAAACTTGACAAACCTGAGGGTAGAGATAAGTAAAGCTCAAATGTCCGAAAATGAAATGGGTTCCTCTGGGGAACATATTTCATGACATTCTTCTGATTGTATCTTGTCCCTTTTTATATAAATATGGAATTTTTAGCCCTGTTCTAGCACTCAAAGAAAGGTCAGGAAGTCATCAAAACACTTGCATCTGGGACGATTATCCTCCTATACAGAAGAAATTTCATGCCGATCTAGCTCGTTCAGTCCCAAAGTCCCACTTCTAAAAAGACAAATTATTGAAATTATGGACAAAGTGGCATTATCTGTATACTTTTATGAATTCTAGAAAATGGACAGTTACATGGCTGTCATGACTGGTAGATCATTCACCCACTCAGTTTGCACACATGTCCACATGAAGATTACATTGCTGTTTGTGACTCATGACTTTGAGCATATTCGCCAGATGGTCCATGAGATAGTTAATTTGACTGAGAACAACAAGCTATTGTGTTTGCCTGTGCTATGGTTAAGAAATCTTGATTTGCACATCAGAAAATTAAGATATTAAGCAAAAGCCTAAATTTGAATCAACCGAACCTTCTCATGCATCCACACATAGCTCCTTTCAAGTTGTTTTTCTTTTCTATATATAGACAATCAGAGCACTGTAAGATCTTACCTATGACCAGCAGCTGTGAATGTTTTAAGGGATTTCATTAATTAACACGGATGAAACAGAAGTCTAAGAAGTTTAAGAGAGTCTGTGTAAATGCAAGGAGCTTACCTCTCCAGCCTGAGTGTCTGCCTCTTTGCTCAGAAGGGGATTAAGTTCTGTTCACAGTCCCAGATTTTTTATCAGGCGATGGTGGACAGGAGCAATTTGTTTTGGGGCTTTTAAACATGGTATCAAAGACGCCTGGCGTTAAAGTTCTCTATAATCTGCTGTGAGAACATGTTTGTCCAACGTTTGAAAACCACAGAAAGAACACAAATGAAGAGTATTAGGACTCACTGGGAATTTGAATTAGTGGCAGTACATTGGGGTTGTGGCCTTGGTGGAGGAACTCTGGTGACGTTAACAGTGGCTTCCTTATCATTTTCACCCCCTCATGCAGCCTATTCATCCTCTGTTTTACCAATTGAACAGTACTCTGACGTTTGACAAAAAAACAAAAAAAAAACAAATAAAACCTGTCTCTCCCTTTTAAGCATTTCTAGCAGGAAGTGTGCAAATATGTAAATGCTCCATAAAAACAGACCTTAGTAGTGTGTTTTCCACGTAAGGTGACGAAAGAACAAGCCTGGAGCTCTGCCTTGAGAACAGTCACGCTTTGTGAACTTGACCGCTACGGTGCCTGCCCCTTGAGTGTTGGAACAGCATTAAAGCCAGGCGAGTCTTGCCCTGTTAAAAGCTGGTGTTCCAGCATAGTAATATTAAACTAATGGCAGCTTCTCCGCTAGGTTAGCCACACACACACCTTTTTTCATATCTATTAATATCTAAGTGCTCACAGGTGGTCTGCCTGTGAAGCGCAAAGAAAAACACAACCCTTGGTTTAAGCCTGTTGTACATCAAATGAACCCTAAGCACCTTTTCCCCTTCTTACCCTCTGTTGTTTTCTCTGTTTTTCTTTGCAGCCTTTGCCCCCATTTCATCTACCCCATTCCTTTTGATCCTCCTTCCCTGACTGTGTCCTTCTCCTCTGTAAAATGAAGTATGGGTTAGAGGGGATGTAAGATGATTGTTGTTGAGAGATTTTTGTTAAACAGAGAGAGGTAGTAACCGATTGAGTCAATAATTAGTCAGCAAAATTCCATTTTCACTACCAAGTTTCAAGACACACTACCACCTTGGTGTATTCAGAAGTGTGGCCTGTTGAATTTGTAACCACATCCAAAAGTGATGTCACCAGGGCCCACATATGAGTTTCACCTGCACCTGGTGAGAAGTTAAACCAATGAAAGTCAACAAAGCAAGATTGTCAGAGGGTGTTACGTTACTCTGTAAGGTCATTGAATCCCCCAGAATTATCTCTTCAGTAGGACTGGTGCATTGCCCGTAGGAAGTATGTATTCCTATAGAAAACTGGGCGGTTAAGTAGCTTTTTCATGGATGGCCAAATGAGGCTGTGATTGAAGGTGAGACATCAGGGATATTTAGGCTTTTTGTGAATTTTGATATTCCAGGGTATAATTGGCCATTTTTGACTGTTTTTGATTTTACCATTATATTTAACCTGAGAAATGATTTATCTTGCCTTGCTTGGTGTCATTATTTTCAGCTCAGCCTCACGTGTGTGTCTATACATTGGCCATTTTTGACTATTTTTGATTTTACCATTATATTTCATCTGAAAAATGATTTACCCTGCCTTGCTTGGTGTCATTATTTTCAGCACAACCTCACATGTGTGACTGTACAGTTATTTTTACATTTTGACATACTGTATTAACACAACAGACCTATGCCTGTTCAACATTCAGCTCTCTCCTCATTGTTTTGACTTATTAAACGAAAAAAAAAGAACACGACACAGTAAACACACTACACCAAACACTACATACCTGATCATAGCTTATCAGGAAGTCCCCAGTTGATTTAAAAGCATGTTACTAACACTCTTTTTAGCCAAAATTGTCACAGTTGCTGCTTAGTGTTAGCTTGCACTCTGTCAGTAATAGGTGCCAGAACTTCACTTTCCAAAAAGTCCAAAGATGGACACATAATAACAAAATAAATCATTTTTTTATTCACAAGCCAGAGCCTATTTGCATAGGCTTTGATACTGTTTCTTTTGGTTTGGATCCTCATCAATTTATTTGCGTAGTACAGAGATGGAGAGCAATCGGGCAAGAAACAGAAGCAGTCAGAAGATCAGAGAGGTTGTCAACAGATTCCTGCTAAGTCAAATCTTTTCAGAAGAGACAAAGATGGCCCATAAGAAAATTATACCCAAACTATCAGTTATAAACATCCATCATAGATTAAAGGCTGACTCTTCTGGTTTAGCATTGGCCTAAATTACTTGTGGTGTTGACATGAACACAGTTTTCCTGTGCAATGAGGGATTGTTACCAACTTGCAACCATTTTTGTTCTCACCTTGAACTAAAGGGTTTAGATAATCTGACTAAACCGTTCATGCTTTTTACCCCATACGAATTTCTTGTGGCAACATTGCTGAGTTTCAAAATTTTCTTAGAAGTTCCTTTTGAGTGAAACCTATCATAACTAATGAAAATGATAACTTTAAGTATGGCCCAAACTGTTAGAAACCATAATTATATTTTAAGGCATCCAAGTTATAGAAAGAAATTAATATTGACCAATATGTTGTGAACCAGATTGTTAAAACTCACATATTTTTTAATTGAATTTTTGAATTTACCTTAATTGAATAAATTCAGTTAGGTGCTTGCTAGTCTAGAAAACTGTCTGACACAACATTTAAACTAAGTTATACTTTAACTTATAATTATAAAACTTCTATAATAATAACACATGCAAACTTGGATAGACTCTAATTAAATTCTTGGCCAAAAATAAAACCAGGTGTTTGTGTTGATAATTTCTAAAATAAATATGTAATTAGTCTGACTGTAGCCTCTCTCTCATATTAGAGGTGGTTGACTTTGGCTTGACCTCGTTAGCAGTTGACTAACCCTAATGCCTACCCTGCTGCCCAGCGGAAATAAAACTGCTCATATATTACTGTGGTGCTGTGGTGGTGAGAGGATTAGTAGGGCGCTCTCCTCCCTCCTACAATTAGCACTGCAGCGAGTAGCCCTTGCAGTGGTTAAGAAGAGAACATGTACCTATTAATCTCTCACTTTACCTATGTAATCCTAAGAAAGCTTCATAGTTTGAAGACCAAACTCTTGGCACTTTTTTGAGGAAAGTACATTTCTTGGCTTTAACTGTAGAAGATAACTGATGTAGGTGGATTGTCAGGTAGTAAAGGTTGAAATGGGGTGGATGCATGGAGGGAGGATTGTGAGAAGATAATCATCCTTAAGGGTTCCTACATAGTCAAAATACCAATACGAACCCTAACATATTTGCTGTGCATACAGAATGCATAGGAATCTGTATTGTATATGCCCAACATATGTGCAAGTACATACAGACACACAAAGAGTCCCCTCCCTCCCCCAAAATTGGCAGCCCTGAAGACAAAACCTCGTCTTACGATGGATAGTCTTTCATTTGTGTGTTGGGCTCATTTGCTCTGAAGTTTATGCATCCTGGTAACAGTAAAGCTATCGGAGTCCCCCAAGTACTCCATCTTGTAAGCTTTATGCCTTCCACATGGTTATAATTTGAGATTTTCCCGATTTTCAAAGCTTTTCTTGAGCCTAGTGTTGTTAATTAAAAAGTGGACTAGTTTTGTTGTGGCCTTTTGTGTTGCCAAGTAGGGAAATCACCGCCCTTTTTGTTGCTCTCCCCATTTCTTTCTTTGCTTTCTCCTCTCTCTTTCTCTCTCTTTCTGTCTCTCTCTCTCTCCCCCACTCCCTCATCCCATCTGCCTTTGTCAAGAATAAAGCTAGCCCCACCACTTTGTAAATGAAACATCCTCCTACTATTAATGGGAATGAGCAGATGTTTTCTGTTTGGATGGTCAGAGATGGGACAGTAAAGCCTGCAGCAAAACAAAACAAAAAGGTTTTTTTTTTTTTTTTTTCTTCGGGGGGGGGGGGGGGGGGGGCGGGGCGGGGGGAAGAAAGCAAAAGCAGATATTTATGGAAATGATTATATCACTTCCCTCATGTCCCATACGGACGCATGTCTCGCACACATGGCAAATTAGAGGTCATCCCTTCCAGTTAAGCGCATGTCTAAGTGCGTGTGCCAGCGATTTCGGTACTAAAACATCGTAAATAACACTGTAACCTCTGGGACGAGGTGTTATAAATAGGACGTGTCAAACCCTGCTCCGGCCAGTCTCTGGTTTCCCCGAAACCCTCTCTTTTCACCCGCCGAGCGGCTCAGCTACTTTTTAATTTGGCCTTCCCGCGGGCTAACCGACTGACGCCTCACGGCGAGGGCCTCTGTATTTCAACAAGGCCACAAAACCCCCAGTCTTCGGGCACTTGTATTCACAAAGCTCTCCAGCCTTTCTGAGCTGTTACTTTTTTGGAGCCCAGACTCTACCATCAGCAGAAGAGAAAAGACGGCCCTGGCCAGAACACTGCGGCCAAGTCTCATCTGTCAGAAACCCAAGGGCCAGACTCTCCAGCCACTGGATGGGCGGGGCCCGACCAAAACAGAGAGAGCAGGACGAAAGAAAGAAAGAGTGGAGTGTGGGGGAGAGAGGGTTCGAGAGAGAGGAAGCTCCCAGATAAACAGACCGCAGCGCCTCAACTCCTAATCACCCTGCGCTTCCGTTTCCAGACTCTATAATTAGAAGGGCCCCGTCCCTTTTTTCTCTGTATTCCCAGTTGACGCAAATGCTTCTTGTGGCTTGGCACCTCATTTGGGGCGTGGGTTTTCAAGAGTTTACAGGCCCTGGGCCTTAGCTCTATGGCTTTCTGGTCGCTCTGATACTGCATGAATAGCTAACCACTGTCTTAATGCACACTTCACTTGGCTTCCCTTCCTCCATCTCTGATAATCTGTATGACCCCATCACCCATTCATTCTGTACCTCCCTCATTCCACCTCTTCTTCACCATCTTTATATTTAACTGTTCGTCAGTCATACACAAATTGTAAAAAAAGAGAGGAAACCTTTCAACTCTGAATTAATGTGCAAAATTTTTTAGCACACTTGGCTTTTTTTCCCCAGAGAGGGAGTGTTTTCCATCTCCCTCGCACGTGTTGCTGAATCCTTTTAATCTCATGCCATTATAGCCTCCTCTTTTCACATTTGACATGCCACCCAATAAAGCCTGGCCACTAATTAAAACCTACTGCAGCCTCCACATAAAAGATTCCATGGGGAAAAACTCTGAGGAAAATTACTAATTACTTTAATATCATTTATGTCTGGGAGTTGTCAAAAAGGCAGAGGTTTGGACATTTTTTTTTTGAATCTTACACTGTATCAGTGATGATTTTCCAACATTTTGAGTTACTACCCAGTCTATGGGTTTCTATGTGACATCTCAAAAGGCTTCTGGGGATGGGTTTTGGGTTGCGCTTGAAAAGCAGTGCAGCTTTTTTCTCAACCAAGCCAGTTTAGATCTGGGTTTGTTCTGGTGTGGTTTGTTGAGCATGTTGTTTATGGTGAGAGCCTATACTTTCTGGAGTTTGACGAGCTTCAAATAAAACAGGACCAAATGAATGGGCCTGTCAGTGGGGGTTACACTTGTGCTGAGCTGTGGTTCAGTGTTTTGGTGAATCTCACTGTGCACACGCACACCCATGGCCATATACTGATGTATGAATGCATTGATTCTTTCTTTTACAGACTCTCATCATCTTGTCTGTCATTGAAGTAGCACACGACTCGAGCCCTGCTTTTAACCAGACCAAGCTATCATGCGAGAGAAGGCTACATTTTATGACAACGACAAACGATAGCTGGCTTTGTTTTAATGGGCTGGTTTGTTTGTTTTAAAGGCACAGTAATTCTGTCATGCTGTCTAGCATGTGTCCTGCACAGTTGGTAGTGGTGGCTGTCTTCGTGTGAGCTGCTGGAGTGAAATACAGTGTAAATATTTGGGTTGGCCTGACTTTGCATCAGTGTACCAGTAGAAGTCAGTGGAAGTTTCTAAACACTCTAGCATAATTTGTAGTGTATCTTTGGTCAACTTTCACAGGAATATAAATGTACAGTATTTTGCCTTTTCTTAACTCTGCAAAATATGAGAAATTAAAATGTATCTTCTTCAAGACTTAGAACCACATTGGAAGATGGACAGGTAACTCACATATCACTGACAGTTTTTACTTTTTTTTATAAATCATAAAATGGATCCAGTGACGGTGTAATCCAAGTATCCATAAACCAAAAGATCCTAAATTATTGTTTGAAATTGTTTACACTCGTTTAAAGCTGAAATAGTCAGTGTAGCTGCTAAACTGAATGTGTAAAAGTGCACATCCTGTTTGAGGTGTGAGGCAATTTCTGACAATGTCTGACAAGTCATCTGCTTGGTGTGTAGGGGTGTTAAGGCTTAAGGCAAGACAAAGAAGCTGGTATTTGAAGACAGTATATGAAGTGTTAAATGTATAAAAACTTTTTTTACTAATGTCAATTTGCTCCCGTCATTTAATATATCACTTCCATCAAGTTCTGGGACTCAAAATATTCTGAGAGGCAACTGAAGCCTGACTTTTAGTCGCTGAAATGAGTCAAGTTGTAAAAGCACCTGGTCCTACATTCCTCATAATCTAACTCAAAAGCGTCTTTCATCAGAACCTCACCATCTGATAAATGGCCTCATCTTTCAAACTCCACTAACCCAGTTTGTATCATGGGCTTTCTGTTGTGAATTTGCAGTTTTCCAGGCCCCGTTTGGGTTGACCCTGATGTCAGGGTCACTGTTTAAAATGACATCCATATTTGCTATACATTTTGTTGTCTTATTTAACGACCTAGCATATGGATAAATCTACCAGATACCAAAAGAAAATCCTGATTTTTTTACAGATTCATTACTAGAAATTGAGACCAGCAAGCAGAGGAAGAATAAAATGATTTTCAGAATTAAGCACTATTAACAAATACTCTATTAAGCAGATGATGAAGCAAACAACACATGCACATGAACCATAGCTAAATAAAACGAACAAAAAAAAATGTGTTGGGAGTGATTGGCAATATGGTGGGGTGGATTCCTAATGCTGATGACTGTGTGTGTGTGTTTATTGTAGGAATGCTGTTGGTGACTGCAGACACTCTGGGCCACGATTTTCACGTCTTCCAGATTCTCACCCACCCATGGGCCTCCTCGCAGAGCGCCGTTCATCATCTCTACACTCTGCATCGTGGGGAAACTGAGGCCAAGGTGTGAGACACATACATGCACACACTCTAAAATCATCAGTGACTCTAATCTGTAATGAGCATTTAAAGTTGACATTAGGGAAATGGTTCTAAGTACTAGAAAACATAACAATCAGAGAGCATGGACAAGCAGTCAAATGGCTTAGACCTGGATCAAACCAGAACCTCTCTGGTCTAGTTAGTTGTTAATTAACATTATTATGGTGTCCCTTTTCCTCTCCCACAGCCACTTCATACTCACACACTACTAAATGGTTTTCCGACATCTAATTAAATCAAGCATGTTTAAGTAGGCATGGAGCAAGTAGGTTTATCTGAAGAAGGCTTTATCCCCAAAGGGTTCCTGATTTCCTATTGCACACACACGCAACACGCTTGCACACACACACACACACACACACACACACACACACACACACACACACACACACACACACACACACACACACACACACACACACACACAGGAAAAGGGACATTTAACCGTCTGTCAGTATTTTACAAATGTTATGGTTTGGCCATAGTAGTTGTTCTTAATGAAAGTACATCTTGATGAATAGGAATTAAAATAGTAGATAGAACCAGAATGTTTGATAGGAGTGGAACAATGTTATTATCTGCTTAATTTTTGGAGCTGTTCATTCCCGCTCCGTCACTCAAAGCTCCATGCCGTTCTGCTCATAATTGCTCTGGGCTGCACTCATATTTCACCTCACTTTGCGCGAAAAAAAATCTGCATTGTATTTTAATTTCAGTTTAAACTATGCCTCGGACTTATGGTGTGAGCGGTATTGGAGCTAAATTGGAGTGGGATAGAGTGGAAGAGAAGGCGACACTTGAGCTTTTGACAAAAAGACGCTTTGCACACCATCCAGAATCCTCCCACTTGCGCTCCCCACTTGCTTATGCTGCACTTCCATTTGTCTGCAATTGTGTAGACTGGGCACTGGATACAATATATCTGCATTTGGATTCATAGCTGATCTGTTTATTTATTTATGAGCTGAACAAGGACATGAAAATTTATTTGACTCTTCACCTTTCAAGTTAAAATATTCTGAGTCTCCTTTGAGTTCAGACTTTGCAGTGCAAGCTAGAAGTGCTTACTCAACAAAACTACTTCAGGCCTTGTTCGGTTCAGGATTATTGACTGGGAAAACACACTATCACACACATCATTCTCACAGCCTGTGTATAGTTAATGTATGACCAAGCAGCAGGTCTGCTGACTGGTTGCACACTGAGCCTGCTTTGATCAGGCCGGTTGTAAACACTGAAAGCTGGCCCGCGCCTAGTGCTTGGGCCAGGGGTTATCACCACACACGCGCAGACACATGCACACACACGCATAGCAGAGAGTGATAAAGTCTTCAGTTAGGTGGGTGGAGAGACGCCTTGACTCTGCCAACCAAACATGTGGCTGGCTGTCAGTGACCCGAGGCCAGGTAAACAGACCTGCAGCTGATAACAGCAGTAAGGGTCTGAAGGAGGACCAGAACATGGATGAGAGAGGAGCCATGGGGCGAATTAGAGAACACTAGTCCTTGAGGTTACAGGGGAGGCCCTGCACTGTCAGCTGTGATTGCAATGATGTAGATTTAGGTTCATCATGTCTAAAGAGACTAGGCTTCAGTTGGTGCCCAACAGGAACCTGATATCTGTAAATAAGATACCTGGCTTCCATAATCGTGGCGGTGGAAAATATACATCTGACCAGTGATTACTGTGGCATTAAAAGTATGATGACTGCAGATACATTTAACTTTAAAATGACACTAACATGACACTGTGAGGTAAAGTGAGGTGAGTGACACTTGATGTAACATGACATACACACACACACACACACACACACGTACATACATAACTTTTTTAAAGAGAAAAACATGTCCGATCAGTCCATTCCTTAATAAATTCTAATTTATCAGTTAGAAGCTGAATACCCAGGCATTTGATATTGATTGTTCAGTACATTAGTAAAACAGAAGAAAAAAGTTTAAGTGAACTGTCATTGCCATCCTCTTTGTATTCCTTTTCTAATGCTGAGACACTTGAGTTCTCTACATGTGTATGTTTGTCTTCTGTCTTTAGTCTTTAGTCAACTGTCCGTCTTTGTCACATCCTTGTCAATCAGTGTTCATCTCTGGTGAACATAGTTTCCAAGTCTCTTGAACAGTTTTGCTGATTAAAAAAAAGTCAAAAGCATTGAACATGTCTTGATGGCATCTCTCTGACTCCCGGGAATGTCATCAAGTACTCTGTGTACTAGGACAGGAGAGAAAGCTTTCCACCCTCTCTGGAATGTGCTGTCTCCACAGTTGCACTTGCATGTGACTCAATACAGTCACATTCCACCTTTTTAAGATAACGTTTGACAGCTGTTTGATATCTGCATAGTTGTCACACTATGATTGTACAATCACAGCAACCTTTCAGGTAATCCACTGCCTGATAAAATGGATTTGACAGTCAAGTCCAGGCACCCATTTACAGTTGGAGCTCTGACAGGTCTATTACGACCAATTACAACACAGACAAAGTAGCCCTTTCTAATCTCCAAGCCGTCCCTAATCAGCCCGAGCAGAGGTCAGGCCTCCTCTTTCACTCATTTTTGTGAAGAAAAGTTACTGTCTGGTATGCAGAGGATGCCCCATTAACTGTCATTGCTGGGGACAATTACCAAGTCTGACCTGGCAGAAGATTAGAGAGGCCTGCAGGTACAGAGCTGTCTCACTGATCGGCTGACTTGCATGCCGGCTAAACTTTCTCCTGGACCTTTTTCTTTCATTTTCTTCCAGTATCATTCACTTTGCCCCAGCTGCTATTTTTAATAGCATTGAATGATAGATGCTGTTTCAGCACACTATCACCTCATCAGTCACCGTTTGTCACTCCTTTGTCTATTTTCATTTTCTCTCTCCCACTCTCCTTTGCTTGTATTGTCTCTTGCAGCCTATCTGTCTGGTTTCCTGCATGTCTGACATGCTCAGAGAGATCCTATCTTCTCAAGTGTCTGCTCCCTGAGAGTCGGTCACTGTTTGAGGATGAGGACTAACAAACCATGCTATCAACTATTTTGTTTGTACCACCAAACAAGCTGATTTCTACCAGTGCTAAAAGTCATGTTTAATCCTCGTACCATGGTGGATTTGTATCAAGTACCTCGGGCTTTGTTTAACTGTGTGATAAACACTTTTATCCTAGTCACACTTATTTTAGTAGACTGGAGTTACAGTTTATTCTCACTGTGTACACTGTATTTATCTAAGGTGAGTGTTGGAGAATAAAAATAGATGTATACATTTTATTTTTTTGATGAAATGGCAATGAAGAGAAGTTGAATGGAGGGACTGAAACCAAACCTGGACCAAATATCTGGGAGTTAGCAAGCACACTGTACAGTGTGTAAGTGGTTTCCAAGTATGTTTATATTTATACTGCGAGAAGTAACTGTAGTCATGTATTTATTGGAGACTATAAGTTGAAAGCGAGCTAGTTCTTTTGGTTTTCGGTTGTGATTACCTTCAAGATGCACATTTGTTCACCATTTTTATATATCTGTCCAGTGAGAGATGTAGCTGGAGAAATTAGTTCCGGGTTGTCTGTCCGACTCATTCTTGTCAATGCGATGTCTCAGGACCACCTAAAGGGCATTCAAAGGTCAACTTCACTGTGACATCAAAGTGTTCTTTTCTGGCAGTTGTTCAATGCCATAACTCAGGAGCAGAAGGGGAGATTGTGACCATATTTCTAATTTGGTCAGATACTGAATAGGTGACACCAGCTGTTGATGCCCATCTTGAAACTGCGTTGATTGTTGAAGTCTTCTAACTTTGTGAAGGATCCACATTTCAAAGTTTGTAACTTCTTAATGTTCTAATACAGTCGGTTTTATTGGCCAAACATGAACACATACAGACAGTTTTTTGTTTCTCTCAATTAACATACACACTAATAGCTGAACAACAGTTATCCTCCAAGTGCTCTTTGGTTTTGCTTATTTTGATCTTGAGGTGATTCTAGTAGAGTTTTTTATAAGAGCATTTTTTTTAAATGCACGTACCTATGCATGTTTCTACATTTCAGCTTTAAACATCATTTGAGTTGCCTGGGTTTGGCCCTTTGTATCCGGCAACTCTACTAAGGTGACTGATTTGTCTGGCATCATGACATGAACCAGCAGTTTCTTCGTCAAAAAAAGAAATTTCCCAATAAGCACTGAGTGGGGACTAATTGATTAGCCGATCATTGCCATGGGCAGGAGTAACACCTTTGCCAAGCTGTGCACTGCAAGGAGGATTAATGGCAACAATGGCAACTGCTGTCAAGGCTGTCTAAGTCCTGTCGATATTTCCAGACACTGTAGTTTGTTTTTACTTTGCTCCACTCTTTCAGTTCTGGCAAAACCAGTAACTTGGCATGACTAGGCATTTTTGTTGACTTACAGTTACTTTCAATTCAATGGATACCTGGGTCTGATTGGTTAGGGAACATTGAATACATAAATGGGAAATACAGTGAAGTAATTTCTCCAACATCTCTGTCTCATATTCCTACCTATCCCAACTGTATGTCCCCTGCCTCATGAACTTGTCTTGTCTCTGTCCAGGTCCAGGACATGTGTTTCAGCCAGGACAGTCGCTGGGTAGCCATCAGTACCCTCCGTGGCACCACCCATGTATTTCCTGTCAACCCCTACGGTGGTGCACCTTGTGCCCGCACGCACATGTCTCCACGGGTGGTCAACCGGATGTCTCGCTTCCAAAAGAGTGCTGGCCTGGAGGAGATTGAACAGGAGCTCAACAGGGCAGCTGCATTAGGAGGAGGAGCAGGTGGAGGAGGCATAGGAGGAGGTGGCTGCATCCTGGGTGGAGGAGGTGGCGGCATCGGGGGCCGCTGTAGCCCCATACCTGGCTTGTCCAGCAGCCCCTCTGGGTCTCCGCTGCACGGTGAGATGCTGGGAGGGATGAGAAGTGAAGGGCTTACTGATGTTGTTGTCTATTTGAGTTAACATGGTTATATTATGGCATGTCACAAATTGAAATAACTCTTATGCAGTTTTGACCAAATACTTCAGGTTTTCATTCTACCTTTGATTTATTTCATGAACTGTATTCATTATTGACATAAGGTTATACTTTTGATCTGTCAGATCTCCATCAAGTGGTATTTGTTGACTTTTGGGGCTTGATATTACTGGCAATCCACTTGGCTGTCAACCATTAATGAACCTTTTGGTGCAGACATCTAAACAACATTTACAGTAGATTGCACGAAAATATATCAGTATGTATCAGATGGACTGCAATTAACCATCACTTTCATACTGATAAATCTCATGGTTTTCAGGTAAATCCAGTTAGTCATTTGATCTATGAAATTTTAGAAAATCAGAAAACTCCGACAATGTTTTGCATCTTTGCTTGATAAATGACCAGCTATCAAAATAGTTGTGGATTGTTTGGAAAAAGATTACCCTTTTGAATTTGATGACCTATAGCTGACTCAGTTTTGGCAACTGGGGGCAGAAAATGAAGTCCAGTATGCATTTTTACTTTATCTTGCTCTTTGTCTCTAGGTTGTTCATCATAGCTTTTTTTTCTCCGTTCTGAGTTGCTGCCTTACAGATGTTGATGTTGCAGAAGCTGGATTTTACAATTAAGGAAGGCCTACTGTAAAATCAAAACAACATGCATAATGAGAGGAGGCTAAAAACCTCTGTAGAGTTAAATAGTTCCAATATTCAAAGTAAAATCGTTACCTCAGACTACAGTCAAGTCCAATGTGTATGTGTGTTTGTGTGCGTGTGTTTCCAGTGAGTTGTCATCTTAGTAGCACTTTTCCAGGGACTCTGATCGGTCTGCCACAACCTTGTCTCCCTTGTTTGTCAAACACCAGTGCATGCTGCTCACACTGTCTGTGTCCACAGCTGACACAGATAAACCGTGATAAGAACACACACTTTCAGTAAGCCGCAATGCACGACCCCAGAGGTGTTACTCAGTGTAAAATATCACAGTTCTTATTAGTCATGGATTTCCAGGAATATCCCGGAGTTTTTGTAGGTGTACTACAGCCAGGGTGAGGTCAAGAACTTGATAAACACTTCAGAGAACCAAATGACTGGGAAGTGACCAATGGTCAGTTTTACATAACACAGAGGAATGTACTTCACCACATATTTTATACGCTTATTGCAGTAGAAGGTTTCTAGAATACTGGAATGGAAAAAAGTTCTTTAGTCTATCAAAATATTTTGACTATGAAGGATACAAACTTGATAGTTTTAAGGTAGGTTTAAGTCAAACTGGTCAAACATTAGGGATTTTATTGTAAAATTTATATCAGAGTTGTTAACTTGTTAGTATCTCTTGTTGTATTAGACCAATGATTCCTAAGCTTTTTTCTCTGACACGCCCTTTGATCCCTTTCAGATGAACTCAGGTACCCACTCCACCAAAATCAACCATCATGCTTGGGATGTGTTTATTATTACCTCTATGGAAGAAGTTTTAGTATTTTTCAACACAATTTTAATGTCTAAAATAAGTTGTTCTAAATAAGTTGGTGTGGTAAAGTTTGGTGTTATGCATCTGCAAGAGCAAATGAAACACAAACTCACAAAATTGTCTGGTTCCCAGGTTAACTCATTCCTTCTTTACAAGTTCATTTCATGGCTACAACGTACTTTTCCCAAGCTTAATTTTTTACAAACTTCATTTGGGCCAAGATAGCAGACAGAAGATGCTGTGACCATTAGGTCAGGGTCAACTCATATTATTACCTGCCTGCCCCAGATCTCACACTATACCCACAGCCACAGCCGCACGCACGCGTGCACGCACGCATGCACGCACACACACACGCATGCACGCACACACAGTACCCCTGTTTCCTCTCTCCCTCCTGTCTTCCTTGTGTAGACCTAGCCAGACCCCTCTGTAACCCCTACACACACATTCACACACATTCACACACACACGCACACACACACACACACACACACACACATTTCTCCACACTGAAAAATAGGCCATCAAACATTAAAAGGATGTCTGACTTTGGAAAGTCACTGCTCTGCTGCGATGAGAGACAGAAAGGGACAGAAACATCAAAGTGGGGTAGGAGGT
The DNA here is from genome assembly GCF_904848185.1 of Acanthopagrus latus. Taxonomy (NCBI): domain Eukaryota; kingdom Metazoa; phylum Chordata; class Actinopteri; order Spariformes; family Sparidae; genus Acanthopagrus; species Acanthopagrus latus. The sequence goes on along the minus strand of NC_051040.1, from coordinate 29,271,179 downwards.
GAAAGTGAGTGAGCAAAGTAATGAGGTGCAATTGAGAAAAATGAAGGAGAGATAGAACAGGGGGAATGACGGAGGGGGAGAAACAGACAGAGGGAGAGAAAGATAAGTTTGTAGTAGCAGCGCTGAAAGCCAGGGTCTCAGGGAGCATGGTCGTAAATCACACTTTAGTTTCAAAGAAGAGCATTAGGGCCACCTGTCAACAATTAGTCCTCAAAGTGATACCTTATTGTGTGTGTGTGTGTGTGTGTGTGTGTGTATGTGCATGTGTCTCTTTACATATGAAGAAGATAAACTATCTACAGAACTGATCTTTGTTTTGATAGTAAAATGCAAAAAAGAAGCTGGTCAGGATGAACAACTACAGTGTGTAAGGTTGAGGGGGATCTGTTGGCAGAAATGGAATATAACATTCATAACTATGTCTTCATTAGTGTATGATCACCCTAAACTAAGACTTGTTGTGTTTTCAGGCGTTGCATCACCATGATGATTCTACAGTAGACCAGAACAGACAACCCATACCCAAAACAAAAACCTAGCCTTTTAACTAATGTGGGAGTTTATATGTCATCGATTCTCAGAAGACAAATTCTATGTTCTCACGCTGGATGGCATGAAACCTGTAATGCACACAGAGGTTTTACATTGCCTCCTGACTTTTATTGCACACCCCTCATATATTTAAAGTTGCTAGTGCAAAGACCTCCATAAACTTGATGATAGCAGAGTAATTTGCCACTGCACTAGAACTGCACTTATCAATAAATCAGTTAATATTACATTATGTTCAAGCTGCTCTTTTAAAAACAGGCTGTCATAACTTGTGTCAAGTGTGTTATTTTCCTTAAATGTACTGTAAGGAACTTTTAACTGCTTATGACAGTCTCAGTTTAATACTGATGCCTCCATGTGACCTACATAAGCAAATGAAAGCATTAGTAAAAGCTTTGCCTTTTTCCATATTTATTCTTAATGGCTGACACCAGGTTGGATAAGTCATAAAGTTCAAACTATTTTCATGTTGGAGTGGGGAGAATGAATTGAGCAGTCTCAAATTCTGAGGAAAGAAGCTGCTCTGTTGTTTACTCTTTTTCATCCTCTGCGTTTTCAGCCCAGAGGGGCCGCCATAATCAACAGGAAATGGATGCTCCTGTAGGAGCTTCGATAATACTTAAATTCTTATGTTGAAGTCTACCTAAAATGCAACTTTATTATGATTGCAAGCGTAGCGACCCTTTTTTTGTTTTCCCAATGTACAGTTTCAGTCTGTGTAAATGCAGAGTTTGACACAAAGTAGATCTTTAAAAGCTGATTCACTCTAAAAATGAAAAGATACAAGATCGATAAGTTATTGTTTCAGTCAGAATCATTTAGAAAAAATCAGTTACAATTTGATTGAATACAAATACAATGATACAACTAAATGTCACAAGATATTAATTTCTTGAATCACACCTTTTGCAGTGCAGTCATTTTTAATAACATGGTAGAGGCAGCAGGGTCATCGCCAGATTTATGCACTATGCAATTTTGTAAATTGTACAGTGGAAGTTTTGGGGCTTCTCTGGGTGTTGAGAATTAACTCAATGGCAGACTTAGACTTGTCAGACAAGCTCTTGCACCATAACAAGATGATACTCAGCCTCAAAAGCAAGCATATATTTATATGGTGCAAAAGTACCAAAGAGAGCATATCTCAGTAGGTCATTATCAGTTCAGCAGTAAGTCTTCTGTGGGGCAAGGTCATGTAGGTCTCCGTGTGCCTGTTATTTTGAAGATAAATTGGCTCCAAGACATCCTGCCACATTTAAATTTAGAAATCCAGCCCCCTCCACCACTACCGCTGCCACCAGCGTTGATAAAAACTCCGTAATTTGCGCAATTTTCACCGGATGCAAACACATTGAGTCACATTTGCTTTTGTGTCTGCCTTCCGCCTGTTTTTGCACACCGGGTGTGAATTTTGGGCAGTGAAGGCGGTTTTCTTCGGCTGGCAGAAAGCAGGAGGGTGAGGCAACCCAGGGCCGGGCCACCTAGCCACAACAGCTGCTCTGTGATTGTCGCCAGAGAGGACAGCGTTGATTTTTGGGAAGGAACTGTACAAAAGTACACATCCTTCTCAAAGCTGGCAGCCTAGGCCGCCAGCACGCTAAAAATAGAGGCTGCAATTGGCCATCTTCTTGTCACAGTTAAAAACTGGAATGGCTATTTATGTCCCTCCGTATAGTCCCCCCCCCCTCCTTTTTTAAAAAAAAAAACTTCCCCCAAGTCCTTTCCTCTGTCCTCTGTATGATCACGGTATTGTCATTTGAGGTGATGACCCATAATGTATCCGTCCCATACTGTAAAGCGCGGTTTGTCTGCGGCCCAGCGCATACAAGGCTTGATTAGAAAGTGCAGTTTCTGTGCACAGGGCAGAGGGTTGCTGAGGCTATACCAGGAATATGGCAGCCACTGTAGAATTTTATTACTCAGATGTTTTTTAGATCCAGCCACAGGACTGTATAATACAGCAGTGCAGTGCAAACAGGTTTCGAGTGCTCCAAAAACAACTCATAATAATCTTAAAACCATCTTTGATATTTTAATTTGATCTGCCCTCATATTTCTTTGTGGCTGTGTTTGCCCTGTAGTGCAGTAGATGGAGATCAGGCTTTTATCTACTGACTAGGAGTCAGTTTGTCTACTTTCAATATGAAATACTGTTCAATGTCTCTGCTTTTCCCTTTTCTGCAACACTCTCATGACAGTTATGACTTGGTGTGCATTTTTTACTATGCACGGCTGCCTTTCGTGTGTATACACAGCACTGGTCATACACATCTCAACCATAAAACATCAACACGAGGCTATTAGTCAGTGCAACAGATTTGTTTCCTCACCGAGCAGAAGCCCTGGTGGTCCGATCACGGGGCCATCTGGGCCCTGGCGCTGGTTCAGAGAGAAAGGGGGGAGGCAAAAAACAAGGTGTGACGGGAAACTGTTAATTCACTTGTTGATAAAGGGGCACTTCCTTTCTGCTATTAGAGTCTGACGGCTTGCTTATTTAGGTTTGGACTTTTGTTTTATCCCCCCCCTTCCCCCAACTCAGTGCTCCCTTTCGTCAGTCATCGTCGTGTGGTGAAAAACACCAACGCTCTGCAGAGGTCGATGCCAAGGAAACATTACCTCATAACTGCTGGTGTGTGACACGTATGTACATGACCTCGCTGTGACCCTGTTTTTAAGTATAGTTACTGTTAGTTAAACAGTTACAGAGCACAGTGGAAGTCAAAATCTCTTTTACGTTGAAGATGGATTTAACAGAGCAAGTTAGCATGTTCATTTAAAAGAAAAGAAAAAATGTGTAAACAGTATGAAACAGTGAGATAGATGACTTGTCCAGATTTCGGTCATCATGATGAGCTGTGCGCCTTGGATCAGTGTCCAGCTTGAGACTGCGCTAACCAGCAGTTGTTTACCAAGTTTGTTCATTTTAATTTTGAGCTTTTATTTTAACTTTTTTTTCTTACCTGTTCTACCCCATTGTAGTTGCTATGATGTCACTACTCTGTGGCTACGAGCCTCACATAGTTAGCCATAGCGTGGTCAGCATTGACCATGGCTGTTACTGACACACCTTGTTCAGTGCAAAACAATGTAACATTAATTTCATTGAATATACAGTATATATAGTGATACACTAGAGTTTAGAAAATGTTCTGTGAAATAAGAAAATTTTATTAAGATCTTTTGGAAACATCAGTTGACAAAACAATGTAGTATCTGATCTGTAGCGTCTGTTCATATAACATTATCTTTCTCAGCAGATGCCTAGTTGTCATGGAATTATAGAAATTAATATTACTTCCTTAAATATTTAGTCCATTAACAAAGTTAAGAGTGAAAGAATGTAATTTAAACTAAAAGACATGTAAACAGAACTCTGTTTGCTGAAAAGGATCATATCATATGTCTCCTAAACAGTTTTAAAAGGTCATGGTAGTGAAAATTTCACAATTTCTGGTCAGCGAGTGCTCTGATGAATAAACAACCGGATGTGAATGTCTGTGCTGTTTCTTGCTTATCCAGAAAATGAAATGCCTTGATGCAAATGTGATATTAGAATTTAAATATTACCTTAAAACTATCCTTCTCACTGATTTTTACCATCATCTAAAATGGCCAAATACAACCAGGTATATCCTTGTCATGTGTTGGCTGGAATGTACTGTATACTTCAGTTTACTTTGTTTTCTATAAACTAAAGGTAGCACAACAGAACACAGAGAGGACTATTTAAACTCACAAAACACACCGACAATTAAAATGAAAAGTATTCCTTTTTGTCTCTCCTTTGTTTAATAAAGATTTCCTTCATAAATCCAAAAAGCTAATAGTTTTTCTGGCAAAACAGAGCAAGAAATATGGTGCTCTGTATATGCATCGGCAGTGGCATAGTCATGGAGAGCTCCTGCGGAAGAGAGAGGGGTCAGGACTTCCACGCAGACTAACGTTGTCAGTGCCTCCCTCTGTTTGACCTTGTCCTGTGTATTTCTGCATTTGCGAGCACACAGAACACAGCGTGCATACCGGGACACGTAGTTCACACGTTTTATCAGTGACAACAGCATCGCTCCCTTTGTTTTATCCATGGACATTTTTACCGTGCTTCTGTTTCTCACTTAAAAGCTACAAATAAATAGGAACAGCCAAATGACTTGTGGATAATCAGGAAACATTGATGGGTAGTACATTTGTCACTTGAAACTGCTAAAATAACTTTCCAAGATGTCAATGAATTGGTTGTTCTTTCAGAACATGAGATCGTTTTAAATAAAGAGAATCTTGTGGCAATCCCTAATAAAGCAGGGCTAATATATGAATAGTAGTTAATTGAAGTCTTTTACTATAGTTACCCAAAGTCATTGAATTCTGCATTAAAGCTCAGTGGCAGCACTGTACTCTAGTACCAGACTTGTCCTCTGTGTGGTGCTGTGTGGTCAGGATTGTCAGCTTGAAGAGGGAGGAGCAGAGCAGCCGGGCTGTGGAGACAGAGGAAAGGAGTTGTAAAGCTTGAGTTGTGCTGCAAGGTTTTTGCCTTGATACAAATCTAGCAACAGTGAAAAAGAGGGGAAATTTCTCTGGCTTTTTTAATGAATGGTCACTTCCTCCAGCTAAAACAACTTGCAGCCCTCCTTTGGAGAAATTTTTTTTTTGTGCTTTTTTTTTTTAAAGAGGCAGTCTGAGCATTTTTTTGCTGACTGTTGAGACCTCTCAGCTGTAATCTTTGTCTGCTAGGCATTTTCTTTCCTTCTGTCATTATTGTCTTTAGAAGATGATGGCGGAAGACCTTTTTTCATCAAGATGTTATGCTTAACATTTAAACTGTTAAAATGAAGATTTTATTTTCTGTAGACAGTTTGTTAATTATAATAATTCATGTATTTCACTGGACACACATAAACCAGCATCACCAGCATCACCGTACTGTAAATATATCCTGATAATTTACCCTGCAAATTACAAGGCAGCAGGGAATAGGACATGACAAATAGCTTTCATAAAGGAGCAGATGTTCTTTTAAAAGCATTTTTCCCTCAACCTGCCATATAGTCAAGAGGATTAGGCTTTGTACATTACTCAGTACATTTGATTTAACAGTTGTGTGCCATCAAAGGTAAGCTAGTGTTAGCGGCTTGTATTTGTTGCAGGCTACGGCGGCAGGCTTCTCCCTGTGGTCGGCAGAGGAGCCAGAGCCCAGCTCGGCTTGAGTCAATAAACGGAGAGCTCAGCGCAAAACCACACTGCAATCGAACAAGCTGTTTACCCTGAAAATTAGCCTTCCCCTGTACTTTTAGGGCTTTTAAAGCAACCAAAAATACACAGTGCGAGGAATATGTATCTTGGCCGGCACTTGGGCTCCGCCAGAGACCTCTGTCCTTTTTATGCGTACCCTAATAACTCAATCTCCACAACCACTAAACCCTCTTATCACCGGGTGCTCGCCGCTGCACTCATCATTATTTGATTTGCAAAATTGGAAGGTAGAGATAAAGAAATAAAGCTGGCTTGCCATTACACACAGGCAGCACTTGTGGCTTCCAGCTTATTTCCTACAATGTGAAAAGTGCACACTCTGTAAAGCCAAAGCCTTCCATTGTCACAGAATCAATAGGTTTTACATTCCGCCTTTGTTCTGCTGCAGCGTGTCTATCTTCTTTATAAATGTCTTTGTTTTCCCCCTGTTTCTTTTTTATTTGTGTGTTCTTGAAGATTACTCCTTTTAAAATGTTTGTTTTACTCCAGTGTGGGGTTGTGTAACCTAATTTGTTCCAATAGAAAGTATACACTTGATAAAGTCCAAAACTTCTCCTGTTTTATACTGTACACCTACTGATCTATTTGTGGATGTACAGTATATAATGTAGGAAGCACTTGACTGGAATGTTTTTCTCCAGAACTAATTATTATATTATGTGATATAATGCTAATTATCATTAATATGGCAGTGGGAACTGAGTCACCAGTATGTCTATGCAATACTGTGTTACAGCATGAAGACACACGTCATAAAAATCTCATCTTATTTGAAAACAACTGAAAACATACTTGCCACATTGAATAATTAAAGGATACACTTAACATTTTTTTACTGAATGCATTCAAAAAAATAATTTCCACAAGTGATTTTTGAAAATGACCTGCAACCTTTTAGATTCAAGTTTTACGTCACGTCTAGTTTTCTGAGAGGAAACCTTGTCCTGTCTTACTCTTAAATTACCTGTTTTCTTGTATCATGTCTAAGTGTTTTTGACACAGAGTTCATTCAGACTCAAATGCTGTCAAAACCCTGTCGGCTTAATTCGGATCAAAAGGGCCCTGCAGTTGTTACCTGCTATTTAAGCAGAGCTTCTGTCACTGCCAAACAGAACTGTAATGTCAGTCAATCAGAATTAAATCAGGCTCCTTTTTAAACAACACATTCAAATCAGAGTTTTCTCTCTCTCTCTCTCTCTGTCTCTCTCTCTCTGTCTCTCTCTCTCTCTCACACTCTCTCACTCTCACTCTCACTCTCACTCTCACTCTCTCTCTCTCTCTCTCTCTCTCTCTCTCTCTCTCTCTCTCTCTGTGTGTGTTTTAATGTAGTGTGGCGCATGAGAGGGCTGGATGATTAATGCAGATGAAAGAAGATAGACTGTTGTGATAAAATATCAGTTAAAAAAAAAATGCATTGACTGCAGGAAAATCACCATTTATCACTTTTATATATTATGATCATGGAGGAAAATTTGAATGTTTGGCCTGATCCTGATTTTCATCAAGTTTCTCATAAAGACAGTGCAGGAGAGCTGTGACATGTTATTATCCGTGCCCTTATTGTTTCCTTTACTTCGGACCTTCTGTTATTTTTGATTGAGAATTAAAACGCTAAAAAATACCTATGTTGTCTGTATTGTTTAAAATATTGTGCACACAAAATATGAGGTTCATTTTTATTGTTGTGTTGCCGTTGAAGAAAATGATGATGAGATTTTCCTCCTTCTCTTTACTCCATATTTTTGTTCCTCGATGATATGGTTAGGGTCTTTGGGGGCCAACTCAAACTAAATTATAAAAATAGTTTAAAGTGCATTTGTGCTTAGTCTTAAGTGTCCTCAGCTGCAGTTTTACTTAGATTTGTCCATCCTAGCACAACATTAATATCTTAAGAAAGAAAAGCCCAATTCAAAACACAATGTGTTCTGGAAATCAACCATTAATTAATTGATTTATTTATTTCAGAAATGATCAGTCCAGTATCGGTCTAATCCTGCATCCTACAGTCTACAATGTTATTAAACAAGAGATGCACAATATGTATGGGATGATAAATGATTGGCCCTAAAATGTGAAATTTATGTTATCGGCTATTTATCGTATCAGAGAAATAATAGCTGATAAATATGGATGATAACGCGTAGGTTTTTTTCGTGGACTCAGCAAGCATGGCATCTTCACACTCTGATACAGTAGGTGGCGGTATGCAGCTTTAAAGCTGGTTTGCAATCTGCCAAAAAACACAAAGAAAAAGGAGAAGAAGAACAAGCAGCAACAGTGCATGTTCTGCGAGGAGGATTTTAACAAAAAAAATCTTATTGTAGCCACTGAATATTAAACCAACCATCTATTCTCACGGCATTTTAGCCTTTTCTTTCCCTCAGGTGTGCAGGTTATAAAAATCTTAGAAAAAATAAAAATGTGAAATTATGATTTATCTTATCAGTGTTAGCTAGGAGATGCAGATAGAATGAATTGATCCCAAAATGTATTGTTTTAGTCTTCATATTTGACATAATGTTGTGTTTTGGCTACAAAAATAAGTTCTACAAATGTTTTTTTTTATAGTGTAGCCAAGTACAAGACACTGTGAAAGCTTCTTCACGTTCCTCTCCTAAAAGGCCTGAATATTTTTCCTTCTTCATTCAAATTAACAAATCAAATAACTCACTAACAAATTTCCTAAAACTACAACAAGTGTGCTTTTAGGCACTTACTCCACATCTTGTCCATTTTAAGTGTTACTTTGTAAATTGGTAGGTTCAATTTTCCATTAGTAATGTTGATTTGAGAAAAAAGGAATAAAAAACAGTCCACCCATGATCCACCCTCTCCTCTTTCCCAAACATCCAATCGTGGCCATAACCCATCCCTATTTACTGTGAGGTAAACACACACACACACACACACACACACACACACACTTTTACACACTTGTACACATGTGTATACATTTGCACACACACATATGGTTGGAGTGTGGGTGTCATCTGATCCAGTGGAGCTGTTTGACCCCCTCCCAGCTCTTCGTGCTGGAGACTCAGTGCAGTCTGATGAAGCCTTGTAAATACTGACATGCTGTAAACTTGTAGATTTGATTTCAGGGTGCTGTTTGTGTGCAAGAGCGTGTGTTTTCGTGTTTGCGTGCGTTCCTTTCACATAATTGTTTTCTCATGATTATCTTTGCTTGTTTGTCAGAAGTGACCATGTGTATTTCTGAATGTAGACATGTTCTGCTTCTGTATTGTTGTAGTTTTTTTTTCCCCCCTCCCGCCTGCTGGTTTTTCCTGTTCATTACAGCACAAACCGCCACGGCACTCGAATGCCATATACAGCATGTTACACACTGTAAAGTCTCACTTTTTCTGTGCTCTCAAGTTTTACGACAAAATTAGGAAAATCATGTCCTGGGAATTTTTTTAGAGCGTCTGTTTTTTTTAGCTGCCTGACATGAGAAACGTCAATAAAAACACAAAATGTCCAAAAAATGTTCCCAAATAGGGCTGTTAATAAAAACCTCCCCGTTAGCTTGCGGTTTGGGAGCGGGGGACTGGGCAGGAAGCCATTTTCACACAGGCCGGCCTGACCTCGACTCTTAACTCCTACTGAAAATAGCAGACAAGCAACATCGTCCTACAATGAAAGAAGAGAGGGGGGGAGGGAATACTGAGGAGATAGATGTCTCTGCTGCAACATTACCTGAGAGGGAAAGAAAAAAGGAAGGAGGAGAAAAAAAAAGCCTGATGTCTTTTCCACAAGTCTTTAGATTCCTTTGCAAAACAGTAAATCTTGTGAAGTTTATTTTCTTTGCAGCATCTGTGTTTTATAAGGGCTCTTTTAATTTGTTTTTACTCTGTCCAGTGGGGGATCCCCACTCCTTTTTCTTTTTTTTTCTTCCCCTTTTGTGTTCAACCATTTTTAGCCCTCCCTTCTGCCTATCTCTCCCTTTTTCCTTCCTTCTGTTTTTTTTCCTCTCTCTTTCTATTTCCTCCCCCTGTGGAAGTGAGTGTTTTAATAATGATACTTGGGGGAATTGGGATGGTAGAACAGCTTTCTCCTCCTGCAGTCTGCAGGACTCCTCATTCTTCTCCTCTGCCCTGCTTTAATCCCTCCCTCCTCTAACATGTCTGGGAAACTTCAAGGAATGAATGGTAAGCTATATTTAACAATATCTGTGGCAGTCAGTTCTTTTTGGAGAACAACTAACCTCTAGATGTGATAGAACTACATTAATGCTGCACAGTTTTAAAATAATAAATGTTAAAAAGTTTCCTAAGGGTCTCGCGAATGTTTTGAAAAAACCCAACCCAGTCCAGTGGAAAATGAGAGATTAGTCAAGTTTAGAATACACAAAAAAATAACTAGCAAGAGTTTGCAACTCTGGCCAAACTGAAAAAAATCATAACTTAAAAAGTATTTGGAATACAGCTATAGGATCGGACAAGATTCATTTTACAGAAATCTTAAGATTCATTTTTTCAAGAAAATCCATGACATGAACTGAGAGGCCCTAGGTGAGTTGGCATGGAATGGCTATTATGTGTTGTCATGTGGCCTAAGCAGTTGGCATGACTGAAAGTGTCACATTTACGGAGACAGTTGGCCTGATGATTATAGTGATACTACAAGGATTCAAGATGAAAATCTTTACTGACTATATATAATTTGTTAAGCACAAAATGACGTAACAACGGTCAATGGACTTTCCTTATGACTTGGTGGATGGTGTTCTGTGGGATCAGTCCATCAGTCAGCTCCGAGACAGTCTGTGGTGGGACCGGATGCACCGATACATCACGTCCAATAGGTGCTCAATTGGATCGGAGTCAGGTGAACAAGAGGGTCAGTCAGTGGCGTCCATGCCTTTGTAATCCAGGATCTGCCTACAGACTCTGGCCACATGAGGCCAGACATTGCAGTGTACAGTCTGACAGTTGCTCTTAGGATTTCTTCCTGGTACCTAACAGCAGTCAGGGTACTGTTTGCTATAACATGCAGGTCAGTGTGACCCAATGTGACCCGTATCCAGACTCTTTAATGCCTGTCATAAGTGCTCAGTGTAAACCTGCTCTCATCTGTGAAGAAAACGGGGCGCCAATGAAGGACCTGCCAATTCCGGTGTTCCCTCGTTAATGCCAATCGAGCTACACGCTGCCGGGCTGTTGGCACAGGTTCCACTAGAGGACGTTGGGCCCTATTGCCACCCTCATAGAGTTTCTGAGAGTTTGGTCTGAAACATGCACACCTGTAGCCTGCTGGAGGTCATTTTGTAGGACTCTGGCAGTGTTCCTCCTGTTCCCTCTCGCACAATGGAGCAGATACGGCCCTGCTGCTGGGTTGATGCCCTTCTACGGCCCTGTCTAGCTCTCCTCATGTAAGGGTTGGTCTCCTGGTATCTCCTCATGCTCCTGAGACTATGTACTGGCCAAACACTCCACCTAAAAACAACAAAAAAAAGGTTTTATTTTCTTGTGTAGCATGAAGGGGCAGCAACGTTTAGTTCTTAAACTGTAGTATTGCAAATTTACTTTTTAAATGAATTTTATTTATTTATATATTGAACACATTTTGATGTTTTTTCCGGATCAACCAGATTTGAATATGTTTATCTAGAGGACGGTCTTTCTGTCAGCTGCTATATGGCAACAAATTAGATATTGGATTAGCCTTGACTGAATTTAAGGGGTCTGCTTGGTCTTGGCATCTGTATACACCCTACTGAATGCCATTCTGGTTTTCTTGGTATCTGTATATTGGTGCCATAGTATTGAGGTACCCAGCTCTAATATTAGGCAGGCAGTGACAAGAAAGCCATGTTTTCAATCACAAGGCCATCATCAGCTTATAGGTATTTGAACCACAATGATCTCAGCACCAGTGTTCTATCTATCTATATATAACAGTGTGTACTCAGCAAATAGTGTATTATAGTTATAGTTTATCTAGTCTGTATTCTAGTTTCAGCTTTTATTCATATTTTATCTTATGTTTAAGTTAGTCTATTTAGTTATTGTATATAATGTAGCCTTTAATTGTGTTTCAGAGTAATGTAAACTTTTCAAATGTTTCTCTGTTCCCTTATTTCCCCGCCTCTTACCTCCTATATGTAACGTTACTGTATTTGTTTATTATTCAAATTTGTCTTTTTGTCTCAGGATCAATTCATCACAGTCCTCTGCACCTTCTGCCATCTTTCCATCAAGTAACGTAACTCACTCAAGCTCGCATGTCTGTATTCCCCTGCAGCAGAGACGTTGTAGGCATCAGCCCCAGGATTGGTCCGTAATGTCACCGTCATACGGAAGTGCTTCTGTTGGCTCCACATACACAGCCATGTATGGCGGTGGCGTCACTGACTGATCCTTTTATTTCAGACCGCAGCAGAAAGCTCCGCTACTCTGAGCTTCAGAGATGAGTCTATAATAAAAATATTCCGCTATGAGAGAATTTTATACAACAGCTTCAGTAGTGGAACTTTTAATGCTGTCTGATTAAGCTCAAATCTGTTTTGAGCGTGTGTTCTTTTTGGTATGTGTGTTTATGAAACCCTGAAAAAACAAAAAGAAACTGCCTTCCACAGTGGTTATTCTGTAACAGGTTTCAGTGGCTGGTGAGGACCCATGATCCAAATACTGTTGCAGAGACTTGCTTGCTTGAGTTTGGTTCTGTCAAGCAAAGTGATCAGCAAAGTTTTTTTTTTTTACACACTACAACTATTGGCGTGCAGAAAGATTTTTTTTTCTTTTTCTTTGGCCCTGGAAATAAGAAGTAAGCTTAAAAAATATCATCTTCAATCCAAAAAACGTCTTCAAATGCTCAATGTCTAGTCGTATCCATAAAAGTATTCCCCTGCTGGGACAAGGTAGCTTTTTTCTCGTCTTCCATACTCTGCCTCCTTCTCTTTCTCAAGCCCTCCATCTCACAGCTGCAATATCATCTTCAGATCCAAGGTCTCTCCTAATTCCCAAAGCATCAGCCTGCCTAACCTGCCGCTTCCTTACATCTCCCAACCCATTTCCTCTATACCCAAGAGTTTTTTTTCTTTCTTTTGACTGGAATATCCTCTCTGGCAGAACAATTCAAATAAGACGAAGTGTTTGTGTGGACACACACAGTCTTTGGAGCTTGTCCTGTCGCACGTCGCCTCCTCATTGGAAGCTTCCTGCTTGTATTGGATGCAAAGTAGGTATTAAAAGAGTTGAGAGAAACATGAGATAGCGTGACACAGGGCAGCTGAGGAGAGAGAAAGTGCGCGAAGGATAAAGAGAGAGGCTTAATGCGAGAATAGAATGCAAATGCTGTTGGGACAGGGAGAGATGGATGGATAGATGGATGGATGGTGGAGAGCTGGATGGATGGTTGGATTAAGGGAAAAAGAGAGACGGGGGTCAGGTGACAGTGTGACTTTTTGGCAGGGTCAGAGTTTTTTCTCGACGACGGCGACGGGGCTGGATTTGCATTGATGGATCTTCTTTCCATGGGGTTGTCATGTATCAGTGCTTGGGCACATCACGCCCCGGTCATTAATCAAATCACGGCCTCCGTCTAGAGCTATATGTCTGCCAGACGCCTCTCATCTGTCTACCTTGCTCTTTTACTCTCTCTCTTTCTCTTTGTAGTAGCCTTGGCCAGCCTTTTCCCCTCTGGCATCCTTTCTGCCTTTTTTCTGCACCAACTCTGTTTTTCCGTTTGAAATGATTATAAATAATACTCAGATACCTCCGCTATATTTGAGAACATGTGCCAAGTCCATAGCTGCATTTCAACAGGTGGTTGAAAAGATGATTATGATGAGACCAAATCTTTCAGCATTAGCAGTAGTTTTAAGAATGAGAATGAGAATTTCTTTATTTGTCTCACAAATGGGGACGTTTCTTTGTCACAGCAGCCAAAGGATAATAATATTGAAATAAGCAATGATAATAGTCAAAAATAAGCAATATAATAAAAATGTAAGAAATAGAAATAGACTTATATACATATTATTTTACACTGTGAACAGTGTAATTGTAAGAAGTGTGTTGTTGTTAATAAAAACAGTGCTGTAGTAGTAGTTATAGTACTAGTGGCAAATGTTGTAATGGCAGTACTGTAGATGTAACACCTAGTCATACAGTAAATATGGCAAAAAACCTTTAATATTCAGGCCAGATATTGTGGTCTGTGTTTTTTTTTTTTTTTTTTTTTTTGCACATCTTTGTCGCCAACATGAATGTAACCAGTGGTATCTGAAATCTAAATGGAAATCTTAAATCTTTGAAAAAGAGTAAAGGTGTGTGTGCACACAAGTGCAGAATATTCAGAAAATATTTACAGTCCTTTCATCAGATTAATAAAGGTGTGTGTAGTTATGGTTCACCTTTATATATTTTATTTTCTTTGTCAAATTATAAACGCATGCACAGGTCTGATTTCACTTCCACTTTTAGCCATCGTTGGATGCAGACACACCCTTTATCAGTTGTTTGCATATGCCTGCTCCACCACTCTCAAATGAAAATAACAGCAACAAGGTGATATTTCTGAGTGACAAGAAAAAAAACACAAATTCAGACATTCAGATTTTCTCCTATCTTCCTTCCATGATATATCTGGATTATCATGGAGACAGACAAGCAAACAAGCAACCCCCCCCCCCCCCCCCCCCCCCCCCCCAAAAAAAAAGTGCACACAACTTATTACACTTCTTAGAAACTAAACTTGTCTTGATCTCTCCCCTACCACACATTGCCTCATTCTGTCCACAACACTCCACCACGCCTACACAAACACCACCCACACACCCTCGCTGTCCAACTCTTCAAGTCTATTCATGTATCGTCTTCTGCTGGTACGTGATGGCTTCTTCCACGTGTACTTGTTTTCACTGGGGCCTATGATAATTAAGACTCCTGTGGCCTGAGTGACAGCAGGGTGTGATAGATTGATCCACTGTTTGATCGATCCATCATTCTGCATTTCAGTCTGGCCACACCTGTTCAAAAAGTCGACAGCAGATTTATTTTTTCAAGGTCGGGGGGTGATGAGGGATAATGCAGTTGGGCAAAAGTGAAAAGTCTGTTTTGGATGAGGATGCTAGATTCATCGATACCCCCACCCGGAGTCCTCACCCTCCTCTCCCCTCTTAGATGAAGCACCATTATGGCTTTTCAGGCTGCTTCCTGTACAGATTTGTTTTCTGCTCTGCCCCTTTTGAAATGTGAAGGGCTTTCCTGGTACAGACTGCTGTTAGTCTGACCAAGAGAGGAGCAGAGGGAAATGAAGGACGGGTTTGTGTAATGGTCTCCTCTCCCCATTTGAAGGTCACACAGCATTGTTGGCCAGCGGAGGTCTAAGCGACGGGCCTTGGAGGGCCACAAAGCAGAGGTTTGGCAGGACTAATGAAACTCGGAGCTACACGTTAATGATCTAAAAGACTGGACCAAAACACTCAGCAGTCCCTTTCCGCTCGCATTCAGTTGCCTCTTGATCGCTCCTTCCAAATAATGACGAGGCACTCTGCTACTCTACCTTTATTGTAACCTTTGATGTCTGCCTTGTTTTCTTTGTCTCCACGTCCCCCCTCCCTCCTTTTCATTCCTTTATGTTACGAGACTGTCACTCATCTATTAAGGCAACAAATGGAACAAGGAAAACATTCAGAGAGTGTATTGTGGTACACCCACAGGTTTGCTCTTTATTTCTTTTGAAAGCACTTGAACTTGGAATTTTTCTCGGGCTACCGATTGAATCAGCAGGATACACTTTTTTTTGTTGTCACTATTGCCCTAGGATTACAAATATATTTGTTTTATAATCCCCTATGGTGAAATGTTTCTATGTGACTGTTTCTTTTCTCATTGTATGAAATGGTCATCCAACGAAATTTACAAAAGAAACCCATAAGAGTACAATTAGCTCTGGTAGTATGTTGTGGCGCAGATAGTTGCATTTCTATTTGTGTAGTAAACGCTATTGATGATAGTCTATGGGGATTGAAACATTAGTACTATTTACTAGAATAGTACTAGGCAGAGCATATACCTCTGCCAATGCCAAATAATCCACTTCATTCAATCAAGCCAACTCCAATATCAAACTCGATAGCCCTGTAGATTTTATACCAAACATACAGTAACTTCTTTACAAGGATTTGAGATCATCAAATGTAGGCTCTACTTCTAATTGCACTCGCTCATATATTGCCAGCCACCTTAGTACGCCTAATATTTTTCTTCAGGGTTCATGCGTTATTCCCTGAGAAATCAGCAAAAAATGTTGGAAAACTTGGAATGTTAAAATAAATTCCTCGGTCTTTCCCTTTATCTGGGAAACATCAAAAGTTAATGGGGTCTGTTCTGGGCAGAGGTCCATCATCCATCCCAGTTTTGTGAAAGTCCGTTCAAACCAACCAACCAACCAATGGACAAGGGTGAAAACCTCCTTGGGAAACAGTAGTCCCTTCTCCCCAGTCCCTCTCTGTCCTGCACTCACATTGCTCCAACTGCAAGCGGGCCGGTGCGTGGTCACCTCGTGTTCATACGTCATTACGTTATAGCACAATGGAGAGCATCACAGAGAACATGACTAACTTTATTGACTTTTTTGTCTTGTTTTGGTCATAGGTGGCCCTCTCACATTCCAGGATTTCTTTATTATGTAAGGTGGTGTAATACGCATGATTGTACTTCATGTCCACGTTGCGCACCCGTCCTTCTGCTAGCAACCACAGCATACCAGATCACACCTCTTCTAGTGGTGTCAGGGCCAGGAAAGTGTACCATGCTTGGGCATTGTATGGATAGCCTAGTGTGAGTGTGCCCTGAGATTTGTGCTAGCCCAGTAAATAAGAGGTCAGCAGAACTGTGTTTGTGGTATGGACAGGATTGAAAGATGACATTTAAACAAAATCCAACAGTGACATGTCATAGTCAAGACATGGCCAGCAGTTTTTATTTGGATTCCTTCACCAGTAGAAAGTAGAAATAGACTATTGATTATTCTAGCTACAAGCCTTGTGTGATGAAGTTCCCCCCCCCCCAAAAAAAAAGACGTTATCAGTAACTGTAATTGTAGCTTTTTCAGTTTTTCCCGATTTAGTTACTGCTTTACATATACATATTGTCAGTCTGCCTTTTCAAACAAATATTATTAAAATGTGTTTTCCAGTAAGATGTAGGCTAAGTGTATGCATTTAGTTAAAGAGTCAGTGAACTAGTGGTCTCTCTGCTGATGTTGCCGGTTAAGGTCATTAGGCCTTTAAGAAGCCCTTTGACATGGCCTGATTAAGTTTGGCTGCAGCTGCATGGGATATGAGATGAGATGGGCTTCTTTGAATCATCTGTGTGTGTGTGTGTGTGTGTGTGTGTGTGTGTGCGTGTGTGCGTGTGTGCGTGCGTTGCACCAGTGTGTAGGGCCTGTTGATTGGCCTTGATTAACAGACTGCCAGGCACTAGAAGCAGAGCTCGAGCCTTTGTAATGTAGCATCTTGAGTTGGTTATTTCCAATCATTCCACGGGAGGCCTTGAACCCGGGGTTATATGTGTTTGCGTGTGTGCATGTGAGGGGTTGGAAGAAATAAAATATACCACACCGGATTTAAACGAGGCTTTCTTCTTTTTCTTTTTTTTTAAGAGAAAGGTGTTTCAATTTTGTAAACAGAGTCCTCTGGTGAATGCTTAGTCTGCAATTTAAAGTGAATGAATGGAAAAAATGAATGAGTGTATTTTTAATGTAATTCAAACTGAGCAATGATGACTATTAGCATCTGTAAAGAGCACTGAGCTGAAAAAGGAACCACTATGCAATGAAAAATGAATTATGTTTTAAAGGTTGCTCCTGTATTCAGTGGGATTCTCAGTTTTGTGCGACCATTACCAGGCAAAGCTCATGATTGACACATTTGTCCATTATGTTCCAATTTGTCTGTTCTGTTCCACTCCAAATCCATGAAAAGGAGATTTAGCTGACCTTGCTATCCAGGGAACATCCCATACTGCTCAGTGAGAACACTTGCAGTAATCCTGAATTTCTTTGTGTTTCTAGCCAAACTGAGCAGCCAGGATTCGTACAACAACTTCACAAATAACAACATGGGGAACCCACGGCTGTCCCCGCTGCCCAGCCTCACTGTGGTGCTGCCTCTGGCTCAGATCAAACAGCCCATGACCCTGGGCACCATCACCAAACGCACTGGGTAGGTAGCAGACACATACACACAACTTTATTCTCCACAGGATGTCCAGTTTATGAAGCACATGTGTAACACAGCCATAGTATAAAATCATCCTGTCCCAGAATCTATAACTTAGTTGGACACTTTGCAGCAGACACTCTATAGTCATTTATTAGTCACTTAAAAACAGTTGGTTGAAAATACAGTATAATGTTGTCATATTTATGTGTAAATATATGATTACAGACTATGATGCATCTTTACAGTGGGATAATGGATTTGTTCATTCTTCACTCTAAATGAAAATATACATATTAAACATGTTCTTTTGACTTGATTTCCTTAATCAGCAAAGTTTGGTCACTTCACATGAAGAATAAGACGGGGTTTATGAATGATTAATGCATCTAACTATCTGACTTATTATCTTTGTATTACTTTATCATTTTTAGATATGGCATTGTAAATTCAACATGGCTGACTGAAGACAAATGCACCAAGTACCTCAGTGAAAACTTTCAAATCCTTGTATTCTCCGAAAACCACATTTTACTTAACCAAAAC
>NC_051040.1:29182662-29247662 GCF_904848185.1 Acanthopagrus latus | reverse complement strand
CATTACACCTGGTCATGAAACACCTCAAACAGCTGTATTGGCTCTTTGGGACATTATCAGGCCTGGTGGGCTTCTTCATCCATCCGTACAGAACAGAGGAGGCATCAGTATTAATGCATCAGGACATGCAGCTGTGCGGCCTGCTCCTGCATGCACACAGCTGCACCAAGTCACCAAAAGCACACGCATACACTCACACACTGAGTGAAGCAGCAGGTTTTGCCCCTAGAGTGGGGGGTGATATCATATGCTTTCACGCTATACTTGCACAGGAGTACCCAGGCACCATCTGTCTGTCTGTGCACCCAGCCCTCTCTCTCTTTCATATGTGTGTGTGTGTGTGTGTGTGCTCGTGCGTGCACATGTGTGCGCACGCGTGATAGAGAGAAAGAGTGAGAGAAGCGTCCGGCAGCTGTATTTACACCTGTATGAGCAGATCCCTGTTGGCAGGGCGACAGAGGAACACACCAGCTGCTTAACCTACATTCCCTACCAGGCTGTCTTTGTGTGCACTGTGCCGTGACACACACGCAGATAGACATGTTGATGAAGCTTTTGCCCCCTTTGTTGGTCCAGGCTAACTCCAGGGATACCTTTCATAGACCCTGGCTTACTAACAGACCACCAATGTGCAAATTGATGCTGTTTGTCTTCAGTAACATTGTGTTTTTCACATCAAAGAAAAACTCACAAAGTTCATGCAGCGCCCCCTCTCTTGATTTAGATTTTGGTGTTTTTCCCCTGTCGAAGTGGGGAGATAATGTAGAGTCGGATGTAGCTTAGCATCCGCCTGATAACCTCTCCCCAACACGAGGCCAGGTCAGGGAGTGGAGGAGCACAGCCAAGCTTCTGCTTGTCCTCAACGTCTCCTGGGAGGCCCGAACAAGGAGAGGAGTGTTGGCTCTGACCCGACCTCTTGTTTCCTGTTGGCCAAATTTGGCCGAACGTTGGCCCCACATGAATTAAACCCCAAAAGAAAAAAAAAAAAGACATTGGTGACAAAATCAAAAGATTCTCTTTTGGTGAAATGTCACTGTTAGAACTTAATCTGTGAAAAATACATTTTCAAATAGTCAGCTCTGAGGAATGTCCACTTGTCCTTAGACACAGGAGTTCTATGAGGATAGATTTGACTTGTCAAAATGCCTGTCTTTGATAAAACTGGGATTTACAAGCAGACAAACTATTGCACACTTATCCCATCTACACACAGTCCGACTTTAACACAGACAAATGAAAATCCCAATGGAAAGATTGTCACACACAAAGCAAAACATCACCCTTGACCAAATCCTGCTGATGACATTTTCAAGCAAATGCAGATAGAGTGCAGGCGAGGTAACGAGAAAGACAACAGAGAGAGAATGAATTAGACCCTGTGACCTGCTGCAGATGTGCCCTCAGATTACTGTAATACGTATGTAAGAGCCAGCCCAGTGCTAGCCTCACTGAGACCAGAGCTACAAAGGGGCTTTAAGAATGCAATGCCCAACATCACATGGCAGCAAGAGTAAACCATTTGCACAAATCACCTCACTTCCCTCTCTTTTTAATGGCCCAGGCGGAGCTGCTATTAGGGCCAACGGGTTAAGAGATGAATGTGTGAACGGCTATTCTGCGGGAGTGGGGTCGTCACCCTCACAGGTCGATTACTCTCACTCTTTCCCCCTCTCTCCTGACTCTCTTCCTCTTTCTCTGCCTCCTCTCGGTAACACACCCACTCACCCCTTTTACTCCACTGACCCATGTTTAACTGATGTTTCCCAACATGCCACTGACCTGTGTGCGACTCTTTTCCACCGAACCTCTTGGATCAGGCAGTGTGTCATATAACTGGGCGGTCTTTGTCTACACTGTGGTCAGAACTGTTTACTGCCAGCACAACACGGTGGACAGTTTTCCCAACATGACCTCATTCTTTTGTTTTATTGTAAGCAGTGTGCAGTTTGACATTTTGATTTGTAACACTGAGGCTCAGATGCTCTGCTTTTCATCTCAACAGCACATCTATATGTTTTGAAACAGTTGGCTTTGAAAATCCAGACAGAATCCACCACTTCTAGTTATTTTATTATTATTATTTTATTTCCTTTTTGAAAATGAACAGACCTCTTTTTGCAGCCTAAGATAACAAATCACACTTGACCTAACAATAAAAAAATGTATCGAATTCATAGAGCACAATTTACCGTCGCAATTTTTAATATAACATGTAACTTTTTAACTAATTAATTGATTTTTTTATTGACAGTCCTGATAAAAAAAATACATACATTTGTAGGAACCATTGCTGGTTGGATGAGGCACTGCAGGTAATGTGAAGGAGACTGCAACAACATTTTTCATCGCAGTCAGTTGCACACATCTATGGGCCCAGTAGCGCATAGATCTGTAAGATAAGCTTACATTTTCAATATTTGACGGACAGTAGATGTGGACAGGAAATATTGGAGGAGAAAAGGGGGATGACATGCAACGAAGGTCCTTAACTGAAACCGAATTAGGATGTTTTGATTACATAATATGCATCGCCATAGACATCCAGGTCCCAGGGACATCCAACATTCCCCTTAATTCACACTAGCAAGTCATACCCTGACAGGATTATGTACATATATATATATATATATATATATATATATATATATATATATATATATATATATATATATATATATATATATATATATATATATACACACGCACATATGCTGCCATGTCCTAACTGTCATTGCTATTACTTCACCAGTTGAAGTTTGGCAGCAACCCAGACACCACTTTTACACTGAAATGTGTGTGTATATATGTCTTTTTACGTGGACAAATCCACTGAAAATGGCTAATTGACTTCCGTTCCATTGTCAGTGGATGAGTTTGCCTTTTTATTTACTTATTTATTTGTTTGTTTATTTATTGTGTGTCATGTTCATTATGAGGGCACAAAACAATTAGGGAACAGTGCAGACCAGCAGGTGATATACTGTACCTTATCAGAAAACATTCAGACATTAAAACCTCAAAAAAAGAAGAAAGTCTTAAAGAATAACATTCTGAAATAGATGCATTGTCTTTCCAGAGCTGGTAACAATAGCCACGGAAGAGTGATCCCTCAACTGTGGTTGTCAGACACTTGTGACAGAGACATTTAATGGAGGCATGATATTTAGAGTATTAACATTAAACATTATCATCTAGAATGACACTGGTGCACTGAAACAGTGAACTCAGAATATCCTTTCAACATTCTGGACACGTTGTCTCTTATGCTCACAGCACACTCATTCTACTTCAATTACTTAATTACTGAATTAGCGATTACTGTTAGAATATGATCAATTGCTTTTATGCTTTTATTTCATCAATTGCTGTTTTTACTGTATACATGATCATGGAGTACTCTTCTTTAAAGGTTGAATGGAAAGTAACAGTGCTGGTAACAGTTCTTTGATGGAGACCCTCATGAGTCGCAATGCACAGTTTAGTTTGTTACTTGGTATTTAGTTTTTCTACAACTTTCTTTCCAACCAACAATACATTCCACCAACGAGTCCCATTTGGATTATAATTTGTCTGTGTTAAGAAAATATGAGAGAGAAATTCTAAGTGGCATCTTGTAAACCCCGAAGCCTACTTGGCCTTTGCTACCCCCTTGGAGATCTCTCCCCATTCATCCATCACTCTCCCACTGGTGTCCATCCATTTACCCAGCTGGAGGCCCAGAGTGGGGGCTCAGCAGGTTTGATAGGCTCAGCGGAGGGTAGACAGTAGAGACCGTCCAACCCCCTTCTGTAACTCTTTGATAAGTGGCAGTTTACCAGGGGTCCCCATTACACCAACAACTGTGTTCATTTGTCAACTTGCGCTCCAGGAGTAAGACATTCCAGGGCAAATTGTTGCTCCCTGTCCCCCAGTTCCATTTTTCTACACATCCATGTACCAAGACTAATTGAAGAGTGTGTACTATCCTTGGGAGGGCCCAGGCAGATGCAGCGAAAGCGATAAAATAAAGGAGCACTGCAGAGTGCTTTGCTTGGATGGTGATTCTGTTTTTCATGACTGGGGAGGTTGGCTGGCAGGGACAGAGTTCAGTCTCATTGGACCTTTATTGCTGCAGGGAAAAGGCTTATTTACTGTAAACTGTTTACAGCGCTCTGTCACTATCTCTGGACATGCAGAATAAACACAGGAACACACTCCCACTCCTAATGTCTTGTAAACATTAGTAACACGCACAAACTGACAGATAGATAGAAATACACCCTGAAAAAGACACTACACACACGCAGACATGCACACACACAATGTGTACTTGTTAATGTAATCATAGTGAACACACATTTGTCCACACCCTCGCTTCCACGCACATTCACAAGACAATGCACAGCCAGAAATACACACTCATACTAAAAAAAGAAGCACATGCAAACACAACTCCTTCTCTCAACAATGCCAGAGTGCTGTTAGTTTTATTGGTGTCCCTAGTTATTATACAACTTGGATAAACTCTTCATACTCTTTCCTAATTTCAACAATCAGGACTGTTTGCCATATTTTTTCTGTCGTATTTACTGCACATGTCCAGTGCCTTTAAATTTGGGGAGAATGAAAAAAAAACAAAACAAAAAAAAAAACATGACATATGTCTGAAGAAAAAAATCAAAGTCTGTGGACATCCTGCATCTGCCAAATATATGGTATCACACTTTACAGAGCAGCTTGAGCAGATGAATCATCAAGCCATCCCACAGGTTTTCAAATCCATCTTAGCACACAGACATTCTGTTTCCTGCCTCATATGTGTTGTGCACTTAAGCAGACACGTCAAAACGTATGTAATGTGAAAAGTGTATTTGCTCAAGTGTGCTAGTTTAATAATGGTTTTTCCGTCTATCTCTGTATCCCCCCCACCCCCTTCACCCTCCCCCCACCCCCGTCTCATGAAGACCCTACCTCTTTGGGGCGGGATGTTTTGCCATTAAAACTCCATGGTGAGTTTTGCTTCTGCCCTCCTTGGCTCCCTCAGCAGCATGCAACTGTATACACCGCCACAGCACGCCACCTCCTTTACCTCTCATTTGTCTCCTGGTATATTTTCAACACATTCTGCAAAGTTTGTGCCGTCATTCCTCGGGGGAGCCTCCAAGGAGGAGTGTTTCATATTTTCTCATCTATTTTTGTGCCTTTTTTTGGTTGTGTTTTTGCAAACCCTTCAATTTTTCTGTGTATGTTGAGCTTTTGTAGTAGGATGAATCACCATGTGGTGTTAGAGCCACAATAGTACAAAATGAACAGAAGAGTTTTGTTGGATTTGATACTTATATGCAGTCATCAGATATCTTGCATCACCAGTTATGATTTCACATTACAATTATAACCTCATCTTTGAATAAGAAATATAAAAAAAATAAATACATGAAAAAAAAAACAAAAAAACAGAAATGCATCCTTTTGGTCTGTATCATAGGTGGTAGGTTAAAAAAAAATATCACTGGGCTTTAGGGCAATGCCATAACAGTTCTTGTCTGGTTACTGTGTGGTTTCTTTGAGCCACCCACTAGAAAAGACATCTCTGTCTTCTTGTCCTTTTCTTTCTCTCTGTTTAGACCCTCCATGATGTTTTTCCAAGAATAACGCCTTTGTTTAGAACACGTTGTTCTAATTTCCCTTTAGCCTGCCTTGGTTAAAGTTTTTTTTGACCATCCGATGTGTGTTTGCACGCATTAATTGTACATTGTGATATTCTGATATTCTTGTGAGCAGTGTCTTGTGGGGATATAATGTGAGTGATGTGCTAACCTCTCCAAAATCCTCTACAAAATGTTTGTTGCTAACTTTTTGGGGTAGTTTTAATTTTTCATTTAAAGTTGCATTGATAAATTGTAAGAAACAGTGGGTCTGTGTAATGTGAAAGAAGTTGCTCAAAGTGATGATCCGACAGAGAATTATCACCCCATTCTGCAACTCCTCTCTGCTGTCAGAGCTGCGTTTTCCTTAGATTATCGTTTTTTAAGTGGGAAAAAAGGTGATTTCGTCATACAGATTTAATACTCTGCGCTGAGGATCAAATGTTAGAGGATGCAGCATCTTCCTTTTCAAGAAACTTTTTCTTTACTGGGGGCTGAAGCCAAGTCTCTTGTCAACACTGTCTCGTGAAATCAGATGCTTACAAGCTTTTAAAAGAAGCCCCATTATGACAGAGTCACTTATGTAGAGATGATTGAGTGGCTCAGTGAAGTGAACTTTTTCCTTCCCGGCTCCCTGCTCTCCAGCTCCTCCCAGTTGACTCCATTCATTTTAGAAAATGAATAGCATGTGGTGCCTTCCCCAAGTCTTGGGTTTCGTCTTTTGTTGTGGGCAGTCACTCATACTTTTAATTGAAGCTTTTTTCTTTCTGTCTTCATCTACCTCCCACTTAATCTAGGCCCTTAGTGATTTCAGAGCATATACTTTTCAAAGGTACACATCATTAGCATTGGAATCTTGACCCTTGCAGTAACTGCCTTCCGCTCAAATTGGAGCTAGTTAAACGTATTGTTTCCCTAATAGTGTACATCTTGAGATGTGAGCTATGACAACCCAACTGCCAATTTCTGCTTTATTGTTTAGCATGCCCTCTGAAAGCTAGTATGCAGAGTTCAGGTAGAAATACTATCTTATTTAGATCTTATATTTCCTGTTACCAGATACCATGAACTGTATCATGCTGGCTCAAAAGTCTAAGTTCAATTGCTTCCTTTTGTATTTGCACGTACTTAAAGAGGTCATATTATACTAATTCTCACAATATTATTTCATCTGGGGGTCCTAGCAGAATAGGTGAACATGCTTTAATAAACACAAAAAACATTTGATGCATTGCTGCAGCATTCCTTTTCACATTTTGTCTTGAACGCTCTGTTTTAGCTTCAGAGTGAGATATCTTACCTCTGTTGAATCTTTGGTGAGAGTTTCACATGCGCATTACTAAACGGGCAGGAGATAGCCAATTAGAGGCAGAATAGGGCCAGTTATGCCGACGCATATGTTACGGATGTAAAAGGCTTGACTCCAGATCAGGCATTTCAGGAGCAGTGTTTTCTGTGGGACAGAGTATAACTCCCGTTGGTGTGAACTTTGGGCTTTTTTACTTTGCAGACTTTTTGCATTCACATGCATGCTACCTTACACAATAAAGAAAAGGCAATAACACAAAAAGAATATGACCTTTTTACTTAGATTGAATAGTTAGTGTAAAGTCCTCTTTTAATTTTTATTTATTTATTTTTTATGAAACACAATTTAACTGAACTTGAGAATACGTTTTTGAAAAAAAAACTTAAGATTTTAAGTTGAATGAGCAAGTTTTCAGATACTCTGACAGATGTTACCAAAAATTTGATTTCCTTTTGCCCAGTTTCAAGAGTCAAAGAGGACAGCCATAGCTGGCCTATTGGAGCTACTAATGTGTACCTTTATCATAGTTAGGACTTTTTTCATTACTGTTAAACAAATACCACAACTTAAAATGTATTGGAGCTGTTGTAAGCATTGTCGTTTTAGCTAACTACTGGTCTGCCCTGCAGTTAGCAATCCCCTCCCTTCTCTTTACTGTCAGAGTTTAATGTTCAGTGTTTACTGCCTAATGCAACATCAAGTAAGATGGAGTAGCTTTAAATTTCTATGTTCTCCGCCTGTGGAACAAGCTTCCTGAGTACCTAAAGTCTCCTAAAATGTCACCTCATTTAAATCAGAGCTTTAAACATTACTGTTTGTTGTGGCTTTCCAATGAGGTAGGTAAACAACCTTCTTTAATCCCTAAACTATTCATTTGCTAACTTTTGTGTCTTTAGTGTCTTTTTAAATGCAATTTTACCATTGTACCGAGCCTTGACTTCTATATTGAGGTTCGTACCCAACAGTGACTTCTATGTGCCCTTACACCCCTAATATTAAATTATTTTCCAAAGATAAGTTGATTCTACTAAAATCTGTAATTACTTTTTACAGTGTATATTTAAACAACTCATTTTTTGTTGAGATTTGTTTTATAGACATTATTTCACTCCAGACTATGTAATAGATTTAGAGGCCTTGTATGGCACAGAAGGTGAGGTAAAGGCAAAGGGGAAAGGAAAGGGTTTAAAAAAATAAAAAAATAAAAAAAATAAAAAGCCCTGGTTTCTCCTTGAACATTTGATGCCCTTCTCTTCTTATTTCCCCCAGTGGTTGTCATTAGCTCTGTGTGTTCGACACAGCCCCAAGGCTGCCTCTTTTCCAAGGGCTGTTGTAAAATAATAAATGTGACGCTGAAGGATGTGTCCTCCACATGACTGCCCTCTCTCTCTCTGCATCGCTCTGTCTTCCTTTCCCTTCCTGGTCGCAGTCTGAATACCAGCTCCTTTTTCTGATTTGAATTAGCCATATGGCCCACAATCGGCAGCCAAATGACAACCATACAGCTCTTTGTCATTGGACTGCCAGCTCAAGTGAGCTCTATCATATTTGTTTACTGCGAGGGCCCAGAAAATAAATGGAAGCTGCCAGTGGACTTCCACCACCACCACCACCACCACCCCCACGGAGGCGCCTCACATTAGCCCTGGACATAGTAATGCAAAGGGACTTTGATGGTTGATGTCACAGATTGAATTATGCCCTTGAGGAAAAGCTATTAGCTCAGTCAAGAGTCCTCATTTGTTAAATTAAAAGTGGAAATGGCATGTGAGTAGTCTTCAGTGAATTAAAGTTGCAAAGAAAATGGATTCCACCCCTTCCTAAAGGGCAATTGTACAAAGGGAAATCTCGTGGAGAGACAGGGGAAAAGGAGATTTGCTGTTTGTTTAGTGACATCTCCTTCCCCTCTCCCTATTTTCTTTTTAGAACATTTATTTTTAATAATTCATTGATATTGGATTATGTTTTTTCGGACTTCGTATCATTTTCCAACATACTCCTTTACCGCTGGTCCACTCCAAAACCTTGTTGGCCTTCATATGGAGAGCAGAATTAAGCCCTTGTCTCCTGGAGCTGTGCCACTCTGTCGTAAGGGCAGAAACCTCAACACTGTTAAGCCACTTCAAGTGAGATCAAGAGGAAAAGGATGATTTAAAACACAGATGAATAAACTTTAGTTGTCACTGTACCCAGAGGAGATGAGAACCAAGCTATGATCTTTGGTCCTGTTGGCAGGATTGACGCTAGCTGAAGTCTCTTCAAAGAGGCCCAAACCCTGCTCATCAGCCATGAGACCACAGAGGGGAGCCAGTATTATAGCTTGCTATCATACTGACAAGTGTATGTGCATTGGTGTTTGATTACATGCACTACTTGTGTGTGTGCGAGAGTGTGCGTGTGTATATATATATATATATATATATATATATATGTGTGTGTGTGTGTGTGTGTGTGTGTGTGTGTGTGTGTGTGTGTGTGTATATAAATATATATGAGAGAGAGAGAATCCTCCCCTAATGGCTGCAAATGTTGATCTCCTGTGTCTCTTAAAAGTCCTTTCTCACTGATTTGTCATCCTTTGAAAAAAAAAAAAAAAAAAACACAGTCAGATTTAAACCGTGTTTTTCCTTGATTTATTATTCAACTTTCATTTATATCCAAAGTCAACATGAAGACTACGAGGAGGTTACAATATCTTTGAGTGTAAGTTGCTATGTGGTATATTCGTCAGCCCCAAGCTCTCACCCTTGAAAACCAACATCAGCTCGAGCTGGAATAGGATTTGTGTTTCCTGGGTTATTGAAACCAGTAAACCACAGGGCCTTTGAGGGTTCAACATATTTTCCAGCAATAGGAGAGATGGAACACCAGGGTTTTCAGCAATTAAACACCTCACTATAGAAGAACTCAAGTCGGGGATACTGATCCCTCGTTTCCCCTATTCCCTTACCTTTTAACATGCTTGTTGCCTTTTAGTATGAATGCCTCATAGTAGGTGTCTTTTTTAACCTTAACATATTTTACTTTTACATTCTGTCTCTTCTATTGTTTTTTCCCTTTGATTTCACTTACTCTGATCCAGAATTGTTCAGATTGAAAGGCAGAAGAAGGGGGACATGCTTAGGGAAAAATGTCAGAAATGGAAACACTCCCTCATACCTAGCTGATAGATAACTAGACCTTTTGTTAAATGTTTTATCTTCTGGATGCACTGACAGACAAATAAGCCTGAGGAAGAGCTTGGAGGAGAAGACAAGGGCACCCTAGAGTTAGCCAATGCAATATCCTGAGAGTGACTTTATCTCCACTTCCATCTTCCTTTTACAGACGGGGCTTACTGTGGATTTTTTTGTTATTCAGCCTGCTCCCCTTGACCCAGCACAAATAAATACAAGCAATGAAACTTCTATAGAGGCTTTTCTTATGACTAACTTCACCATTTCCTTTTTTTCTGATCTCTCTTTCACACAGTGTTGGCAAAACAAAGACATCAACATCTCATTCCATCCAGGGAGTAATTTGTTAGGTGCTGACAGTCTGAAGGGAGGCAACAGACAGAGCGTTTTTACCAGCAACACGACTTTTATCACCTTTCACTTTAAAGTTAGTTGAACTACTGGACATAATATTTTCCCCTATAAGCATTATTGTTGAACAGCAGTCTTTGCAACATTGTATTACTTACAGTAGTTTATTTAGTTTTGCCATGTTTACTAATCAGCTTCCTGGTTATTGTCAGAGCATTCTATTTATGCCAACTCCTATAGTAAAGGAAAGTTATAGTAGCAGCAGTTTAGACCTGCTGAGGAAGATGCGTCAGCGCTTTCGTCGACAATACGTGCAAATGTTGCTGCGATTTAAACTCTTGCACCACTTGTAGACAATAGGAGGCAGAGCTGCAGTTATTTTTTTCTTTTCTAGGACTGTTTTCTTTGTGTGTTTGAGTTTATATGTTTAACATTTTATCTGCTGAAATATATAAATTAATACAACATCAACACTAATGCTTATACATATTATAATAACAATACAATCAAGAGTTTGGCTTCGAAGCACAACACCATAGCTTTTCCTGATTTTTGAAATGCAGCATATTCAATTTTTGTATTTACAGGTACAACCCTGATTCAAAAAAAAGTTGTGACGCTGTGTAAAACAGAATGTACAATCATTTCCAAACAAAATGAATTTAATGGCAACCGTTTAACTAAGTGTTCCTGAGCCCATAATAATATCCTTTAAACAATCATGTGTTTGACAAACTGGTGAACTTTGCATCATCCTTGCTTGTGAACAACTGAGCCTTTTGAAGATGCCCCTTTCATACCAAATCATCAGAGCCATGCTATGCGGGGTCAAGAGGAAGTCTGAACAAGTGAGTCTTGAGTCTTTTGCGGAAGATGGCGAGTGCCTTTACTGTCCTGACATTGGTCCAGAGTTTGTTCTACCACTGAGGCACCAGAACAGGGAAGATTTGTGACTTCACTGAGTGGACTTTGTTTGCTCTCAGGGTTAAGGTTAGGTCACAGAGGAGGGGGGTCACATTGGAGAATTTTGATAGATTTAATTGCAGCAGTCTGGATACCCTGCAACGGTTTTGTCGGAGAGGCTGTGAATCCAGCCAGGAGCGAGTTACAGTAGTTCAGGCGGGAGATGACTAGTGACTGGAATAGGAGTCCTTTGTGAGGAAAGACGGGTTCCTGGGGTGCAGGATATTCCGTCGTCGAGGATTACGCCCTTGTTCCTTTCAGCAATTTGTAAGTGATTTAAATGACACAAAGATCTGGTGTGCACCATAGCTCACCTGGTATGTGCTCCATGTGCAAAGACTAAGTCTATAGCAGTGTCTTGAGTTTGATTCCAAACTGCAGCCCTTTGCAGCATGTCATGGTACCAGGTGCTTTGTATCAGTTATGTTATTTCTGTTAATAAACTCATTTTTTTTTTTTTTTAGCAAAGATCAGGCACTTCTGCTAACATCGATTTTAACTTATACATTTTAACCTAAACCAAAAAATACACATGTAACAGCAAGCTTTCATGAGCTGGGTGTAAGCTGAATTACAATGTTTTTTCAACTTGCGCCTAGGACTAACAAAATGCGGAAACATCGTTGAACATTTGATGCAGAACGTTTTGTCTTTTTTTTAAGCCTTTGCTTTGTTCCCAACCAGTGAGTGTAGACAGAAGTGAGTGTGTTGCCTCCATACCCGTGCGGTTTCCAAAGGTCAATGTTAAGCACCCCTGTGGGAGTGTGTGACACCACCGTGAGTCTTCAAGCCCTTAGCCCACCTCATGCCTGGTCTGCTTTGACCGTGTTTTACTGTCCAGGTTGGTTATAAGGCTGGACAATAATACCAGACCCCGCTACTGTTCTCTGATCATTACCATATGGGGAACCCCATTGCAGCTGAAAACCCTTTCTGTGTCCGCCTCCCCTCAAACAGTCCTGACATGGTGAATAATCCAAAAACTCTCAATACATTCACTCCTGTGGCTGACACAAAGTGAAGCAGGCAGAGAGGGCAGCTTGGATGTTGCTGTTAGATGCATGTTCCATTGAGAGATACATATTTTAGATCATGTGCATACAGTGTGACTGAATGGATGTCACTGAGGGAGCATACATAACTTGTAAGTTCCTCAAAACAAGAAGTTAACAGAGTTATACCTACTGTACATTAGGAAAAACTCTCTTAAAGGACACTAGAAATGTAATAAATATTATTCACATTGCTCACTATTTATCAGTGCAGATGAACTGGCGATCTGGGAACACTTTCCCAGAAATTCCACCAGATACGTGTCCACTGCGTTACGGCTCTGATCTGGTCTTGCTCTGCCGTCCACCGTCCGGCAACCCCCACCAGTTACATTTTGAGTCAGCCACGGCGCAGTACTGTGGCCTGCTGCAGGGTGTCAATTAACATGTGATGTGCTGACTCCTATTCTAATTAATACGCTGTAGCCTGGAATGAACTGCATGGCCATCAGCTGGATGCAGAGACCTTGACGTGAGAAATTAATCAAATGAAAAAAAGTCTGCATGTCTTACTTACAGCACTGCATGTAGTCCTTCAGGGCATCATCATCTGAGCACCACAGGATGGCTCCTGTAACTCACAAGCTGCAGTAAATAGCCAACTCTATCAGACGTGTGGGCTATGGACCATGTTTTTGTGGAAATCTTGATATTGATTTGGATACAATGACATGGCTGGCTAGCTAGACTTGTTTCTAAACTGTCAAATTAAATTTGCTGTTTGTCAACCGTTTGCAATGCTATTTAGTTTAATCTTGCTAGAATCACTATAGTTTTCTGGCTAACAGCTGAGCTGAGCTGAGCTGAAGGCCTCTGAGAGCCGAGAGATCTGTGACCATTTACCTCCCGTTGCGAAGTTCTATCAAATGTTCCTTTTAGTGTAGAGTAGTGAAAAGGGTTTTGGTGGCATTAGACCCGTATGGGATTGTGATGTTTGTGAAGTAAGTCAAACTCAAGTGACGAAGTGGGAAGATGTCCAACGAGGTGTCCATAATCAGGCAACAATCTGGAGGAAGTTCTGGCAGTCACATTATCAGAAATGCCGGATGATGGACAGCTTGTCGGGCATTATCCCTACCGCGCAAGATATTTATATGATAATAACCTTCACTACTTTAATTCAAAATGTGCATTATACCAAGTAAATTTGAGTCTGTTTCAAACTCTTCAAAGCTAGTACTGGTAGTATCCTACATTCAACCTGGATAGAGTTCTTGTACATCTGTGTAGCTGATGAATGGTGCTGATTTTTACATGGTATTGCAGTATGCTGTGCTAAGAGTAAAGCCAGGGAAATCACAGCATTGGCAGATCCACTGCACTACCACTGGGGTTTCATTGAAATGAATAAGGAAGATTGCAATTTGGGCCACCATTTGTCTAAATGCAACCTATAACAGAAGCACATTTAATTGTTGTCTTCTGACACATACCTTCCTTTTCAGATAGGAAGATGATCTAGAATGGTGGCTCAAGTGTGTATAGGGGACGATTGAGCAGGTGGACATTTTGTAATATGTGTCTTTGTGTTTTGTAGTGACCTTGTTTATTTTCTGAATATCTCATGTATCAACATTTATTGATGAGCAAAATATTTCTCCCCCCTCACAAAGATGGATTTTTTATTTGCAGGCATTTGAACAACCCTTTGCTTAGCTCTGTGCATGCAAAGCACTTTTATACAATTTGTGTTTATTCTTTGCAATTGCCTCTAAGGTGTTCCATTCCTTGTGTTATCGTGTTGAAAATCACAGCTTCTTCTGAATCATTCTGGTTGTTACTTTTTATGGAACCAACCCAAATTGGTTTGAACGGTGCTACATATTTAATTTTGATTTCAGTCCTTTGGCGGATGAATTTAGAAACAGTGAAACACTGACCATTGCTGGGTTGACCTTTGTAGTTCACATTCACATTTTCACAAACATTACTGGATTTGTTTACGGCTTAAGAGAGGAGGTGTGCTGCTCGTTTGTAGTTCATGGGAAATGCAGTCCTCCATTGGAAATAGCAATTCTCTTCTCTATTTTGTCTCACTGAGTTACAGTACTACAATCAGTCAATCACAAGTAATTTGAATTCGAGATATTCAAACCTCATACAGTACATGGAACACCCCAATACCTAAACACTGCAGTTAAGTTTTTATTTTGTATCAACATTGTACCCTTTTTTTCCCCCTCCTTAGCAAAGCTAAGCCACCTCCTCAGATCTCTCCAAGCAAGTCCAGTGGAGGAGAGTTTTGTGTGGCAGCCATCTTTGCCTCATCTCGATCCTGGTTCATCACCAACCCAAACATTAAAAGAGAGAAAGGTAAGATCATGGTCTCCCAAGATCCTGGCAAAGTCAAAACATTTCCCTCCAAAAATGAAATCATATATATAGGACACAGAACCTTGAATCAAAGGTCCTCTGGCCAAGATTCGAACTAGGGACCGCTGTGAATGCGGCATGCACTCTTATCCACTCTACTATCTGCGCGCCCAAACTGAAGTACTTTTTTAACGGCCTTCTTTTACATCCTCATCACAGATCAGTCCAGGCAGTCGGTTGTTGACTCACTGTATATCATCAGTTGCTACGGAAACTTGGTGGAACATGTCCTGGAGCCCCGACCTATTAGCACTGCTCAAAAGATTAGCGATGACACACCTTTGGAGCTCAGCACCTGTCCAAGGGCCTGCTGGACTCTATCCAGGTAACACTGTGTCCTGTGTCCACTCTATCCTTGGAAAAAGTGTCACTAATAAGTAATGGCTCTCATAGTTGTCTTATCTTTTGGACTAGGACTCCACAGTGGAATGAGCTGCAGCCACCCTTCAACTCCAACCACCCCTTGGTGTTGGCTTCAGACCTGGTGCAGTACTATCAGTATCTTCTGGCTTGTAAGTGCTAAACAAACCCTTTTGCCAAATTGTACACATTTTGACATCAAGGTACGCTCATTATAAAGGTAATTGGACTGGGCGTTTACAGCTAAGTTGAGTTAACATAACGATAGATCCCAAAATGCAGTATCAAATGGCCCCGGTGCAAAATGATTTAAGACTGTAGTATTGACAACTTCTGATGTCACCAGTTCCTGTATCTGTAGCCCTTTTTAGATAGAAAAGGTGGCACAATTGCTCCAAGGTAAGGGCGGCAATGTGCCGGCTTGTCCTTCTAAAATGGATGTGTAATATTCCTCCTTTTCTAAAAGCCGCCTCTGAGGTAGGTGTAAACATGTGACATGACGTGAAGCAGGAGTTGGGCTGTGAACAATAACGAAAAATTTGTCTTCAAAATAAGAGCTTTACATTGCACCCCATTGGAGTTTAGAACTGGGTTCTTAGCAGGGGGCTTTTAATTTGAAAGTAGCTACCGTTTTTAGCTTGCCCACACAACAAGCTAACACATCCTAACAGCTACAGAGACCGAGGAGACACTACCATCTTCTGGATCTCAGTGGCTAGTTGCTCATTTTATTGTCCGCGGATGATATTGGTTTTAAAACTCCCCAACTGCTGGTCGCACAATAGTGCAGGTCATTGACACCTCTGCCCATCTCACACAGAGGCTGGCACATTGACGCCTCGTTTTTAGATAGCAGGCGAAGCGGAAATAAGTGTATCCTCCAAGGCGGAAAATTGGCAGATTAAAACAGACCCCCAATTTGCCGGCCTCTGTCTAAAACCGCGGATCGAGCCGCCAAAAGGACGAGCAAATTGGCGGATTTGTGCCCCGTCTAAATAAATTTTAGTGTAAGTTTATAATCACAATGCAGCCTCTTCTGCTTAGCTCATTCACATACACACACAAACATGGACACGCAATAAAGTAAGTGAACAGAGCAGAGAGGCCATGGTAAACCAGGTGAAGTCAAGATAACTTAAAGTGACCGACTTAAAGTCAGTACTTTATCAATACATTTGTTAAACAATCCTAAACACATAGAAAAGCGATGTTTAATCATCTGTCTGCAGTCTGTCACCTGTCACTGCTATGTGTTACCAAAGCACAGTGGGCTAGCTTGGTCTGTATGTAGTCCAAATGTTTGCCAGGCATCTTAAAATTTGGCATATTTCTGTTAATTTAGCTACTGGCTGAGACAAACCGGCCCCCTCTTCAATCTACCAAGTAACAGCAGTCAGTGAATCACACACAGTAACAGCAACAGAGACAGAAGGAATGATATTTTGACATTTTAGTTTTATTTCCAGTTTATATTGTGACTTTGCTGTTATAAACATTACCATGGCAAACACTTGACATTTGAAATATAAATAAATGGCCACTACTAGACGTACTATTGCATAATAAAGTATTGATCTGCTACAAAACGACACTGAAATAACAACATCGATACTCTTGATGGATTTGCCTGTACTGTGTGTACTAAGTTTGCCCATATGCCTCATAAAATATAGCTCTTTGTATGCTTTATTTACAGAGGCCAACAAGACGATGTATGTTTTCTGTATGTATTACGCATTATTAGTCGAGGGGGTGGCCCCAAATCCCTGCTGATTTTCCATGTTGACTGTGTTGAAAGCCAGTCCGCAGCCTGTTAGTGGTGCCACATGCTGAGGTGAAACCTTACCAGTAGACATCTATAACATTTACTCTCTCAAAGACAAAGACAGATACTTTTACCATTGCATATCCTCTGAGCCCTGTCAGAAGTAATCCTAGTTCTTCTGATTGGTTCTGCACCTTGAATCTACTCTTCCCAGCCACAGCACACACCTACTTCAGGACATGCTAGCACAATGCTACAAACTAATACAACAACTACAAAACAATGCTGCGACTCTGACCAATTAGCTGACACCCTAAACTCTTATTCAATAATAAGCACGGAGCAGTGAGCACTTTAGGTTGCCCTCTGAAAGGCCAATTCACATGTATTCTCGAGTGCACACGGATGGCCACACACGGAATCAATCCACCCCCTGGAATAAGCTGGCGTTTTGAGCTCCCTCCATAATTATAAACACACAAAATCTGTAATTAGCTCTTGCGGCTGCTCCAGGGTAAGTGGTGGCTGTGTTTACCCTAATCTCTCCACTCGTCTCCGTTGACTTCTGCAGTGCTCCAGGTCTAACTGGTAGGATATTTTCTCAAATTAGTGCTAATGGTCTCTCCTAGTGTCATAGCGATGAGGACACGTTGGGGTGACGGGCATGGGCGTCAGCATTCTCTACCGTTCTCTCTGCCAGAATGGGCAGTGGGGCTGTGGCTGCATAATGAGAGAGATTCATAGCATTAACATTTACATCCAATTAACAATAGCCAGATAACACCGCCGTGTCTCTTTATTCCCCAAACCAACCAAGTGTGAACCAATGAGAGGTCAAGACGCTATAAACATAATTGTTCAGCCCTCTACCCACTTCTTGTGCTCCTGCCAGTTTCCCTCTGGGCCAGAGTCCTATACACCACCAACAGTGACCGAGTTGCTCTTGGAGTGCCACCTTCCATTTTTGTGCTTTGCAACTGAGCACAGACTCTCAACATCCTTTTTCTCAGCATGTTTCCCATTGCCAGCCCTCTCCTCTGCCGTTTCCTCCAGGGCTTGGCAGCGCAACAGAGAAGTGATCCAGGAGAAAGAGTCGATTTGACCTTAGGATGAATTACAGCACAGCCATACGCCTCTTGTCCAGCTGCCTCTTACTGAGCATAAAGATCATGCCGCTGCAGAGGAAACTGAAAAGACACATTGTTCTTACTTGCAGAACAAATTGTCCTATGTAGATCTAATTTGCATTGTGGATACAACCATCAGAAGAAAGAACAAATAGCAAGAGAGGAATAAATCAAGACAAGGAAGTTTAGACAATAAGACCAGAAACAGAAGTAGTGAAAGAGTCAAGGAATGAGGGTAAGAAATCTATATAAATATCCCCCACAACTAATTGTTGAACAAACAATGACTATGTCTCCTGAAAGGTGGAAAGGAGGTGGCAGCGCTTGATTGACAGGCAATGGTCTCCGGTCTCGTGGCTCTATATTGGATGACCCAGACTGATTAAAAATGCAGCATGCAAGGAAAGGAATAGGAAGGGGAGAGGAAGGGCCGGGGTCAGGCCAGACCGGAGCCTCCAGGATGGGATGATAAAAGGCAGCAGTGGCGCCACTTCATGGTCACTATCTTCACCTGTCCATCTGTAGAAGCTACTGGCAGCACTCAGCCTCACAGAGGATGGCAAGTGCATCACTGCTTTGGAGAGATAAGGAAGAAAGAGGCACACATTATACAGTATACCCACAAATAGAGGAGATGCAGTACATTCTGGCTAAATAAAAGCCATCTCAAGCCAAGTCTTTAGTGTTTGGGGAATCCTCTATCTACAGCTGAAGCAGAGTCTCATGATTCCAGTTTTTGTCTATGGGTACATGCGGGAATTGGACCTTTTCTTCTGGCCCAAAGTGTTTGAGAAGGGCAATAACAGAATAACTACTGTAATCTAATCAGTAATCAGACTTTTTATTCAGAATGAGTTTTTTCTACCTATGATTTTTAGTCAATATTTATCAAGCGGTCTGCAGTATCTTTTCCAACACCTCTTCCCCTTTCCGCAAAGTTGCTCTGAAGCAAACAAACCAGTGAATAATTTACCACCTAGATTTCTGGCTGGCTCCTTTGAGCTTGGTGATGATGGCAGAAACAGAGTATGCTTTTTGGCCTCCCCCGCCCACCTGTCATATAATGTGCTAATTGTGGAGACTGACTGACTGGCTGGCTCGGCCGCTCTCTTGGGACTCGGAGGCCCATGACAGGCCAGCCACAGTTGCCTCGTCAATAGATCTAATTGCTCTGAGAGAAGGGCCAGAGTGAAGGCTTTGGACCATCAGGCGTTTGGTAAAGAGAAACCATGGCGCCATGACTGGGTCAGTAATCAAAGAGAGGGAGAGAAAGGATGGGGTAAGTGTAGCGCTGGCTGAATGAAGGAACTGTCAGTCAAATACGCCTTGAATGATATATAATGACTAAGCTATCCCAGTCTGTCAGTATGCCAGCACCTATCTGCCAGAGTACTACTCAAAAGAGGAAAGTGAGAAGAGAGGAAAGTGAGAAGAGAGACAGGTGGAGCAGTCGAGAGGGAGCCCAGCAAGTGAAATGTCTGGCAACCAAGTATGACAGTTCAATGTAAGGGGGGGGGGATAAAACACTAATAAAATGAATCTTTAAAAAATACAAATGAAAGAGATGAAGGTGAACAGAGAAGACAGCCCAGACAAGACGGCTATCCTCTGTCCACCGTGCAGCCAGCACTCCAGATCTATCAGATTGTTAGCCCCTTATCTATCCCTGGAGATCGGCCCGTCCGGTCCCTGGCCCAAGGCCCTGGGAGGTCGGGCTACATCAATACCTAGGCAGCCTTTGTTCTTGTTCTGACTCCCTGCTTCGCTGCTCTGGCTAACAGGCCACTGGCTACCAGCCTTCAGCACAGCAAAACACCACTCTCTTCACAGTCAATAAAGACTGTGACACAGACAACTCTGTTCCTTGGTAGAGTAGGGAAGATTATTTTTCTGTTTATGTGAGTATGCAAGCGTATAATCATCAGATTTGTTATTAAAGAAACAGACTCAAACAAATCAATCTTCATTCATACTATTCATCAACAAGGAAGTTATTATTACGAGTCATATTTTACCAATTATACTTTGACACCGACCATCATTAGCCAATTGCATGTGAGTCACGGCTATACTGATAGACAGACTTTCTTCTCATTTTACTGCCACTGGTGGTTAGAAGTAGGTTCTTTTTAGACACGCAGTTCTATTTTTCAGGACTTTCATGTCAGACACATTCAGAAAATACATACAGATGCATACATACATGTATACATGATACATTTTTTATCAGCAGATGAGAGTTTTGGCATTTTCAGCAAATAATTCCCTCAGAAATACAAATATTTATATATAAATACAAACATTGTACTTTATTACTGTATGGGAATACAAGCATTAACACTACTGCCCAAAAGGTATGCCATATTTAGAGACATGTGATGTTAAAAGGTCATCAAAAACTCTGATGGTAAACATATATACTGTGTTGTCTCATGGTGTTTACCCACATATTGTTCATCCCGTGTCCACCAATTAGTTTTCATTATTATGAACCTTTCCTGGCAAACAAATGAGCTATCACCACACTATACTATAGGATGAACCTATTAGCCATGATAGAAAACAGGATTTAGTGATGAGGCAGTTATTTGGGCTGTGGAAGACTGAGAGTCACCACTTCTGGCACACCTCTGACAGTGTCACTGTCAAGCAGAAAAGCAATGCCTAGCTCCTTACAATGAATGTCACTAACTCTCTGCAGTACTAGTCCTGGCTCATGATATTTAACATTGTCGTGCAGATTTTTGGCATTGGATAAGATCTGAATGACTTAACTTTTTTTGTATTAAATTGTGATGGTATGTTGGCCTGCAAAGGCTGAGAGTCACCATTTTTCCTGTTCATGCCAACAATCTCTGAATGTCAGTCCTACATTTTAAACTACAGCCTGACTGATACTCGATTTTTATTATACGTTTATAATAAATGAAATTAATAAAGTATTTGCTATGATATAAATTATCTGAAATGACTTTGGCACAGTGAAACAGTACATTTTATTGGGAATTGAATAACTATACATGTTTAATCTCAGATATAAGTGTTTTATATTGACACGTATTTGATAACATATAGTGATACTGATATGTCTGTGAGAGGCCAATATTGGGTTATCATATTGACCAGCATATTTGTAAGCCTCTGTTTTACACATTTGTCTACAGTTGATGATTACCATAGAACTGATTCACATCCTTTCTCATTACTCTTTCATTCCAGCCTATTCAGATTTTTCCTGAAATCGATCAATAACATTCTCATATCTACTGTGACTATAGCATTGCATTCAGACTCCTTTCTTGAGAGTGGTGCAATAAGTTTGCACTTAAAAAATTTGCTGTCTGTGAAATTGCCTTGATGCTCCATCTCTTAAGAGCCTGTAATGAGTGTTGTAAAAGGCAAAGGCCGAGTGGCTGGCCTAGTCGGACACTAAGATGGTTACATATGACTGTAACTGCCTTGGTCAGTCTGGCTCCTGACATGCACACTAACAGACACACTAACATGTGTGTGTACACACACACAAACACACAGGGGAAGATTGTTTCTTTGCTTGACCCGTGGGGATGACCACTATCTCCCCACACTGGAGCCTGGCCGTGACTGGCCATTGAAAGCCCCCCCCCACTGGAAACCTGATCCAGCCAGTCTAACAACTGCTTCAGAACATCAATAATTAATTAGGGAACAGCTATTGGCCCCAAGGGTCAGAGAGCAAGGCAAGAGAAGGGGAGGGGCAGTGGGAGTGAAGGCAGTGGTAGGAAATAGGGGAGTCGTGATTTTAATAAGTAACACAACATGGGCTTTGTTCTTCTCTCTTCCATCTTACAGCATGAGAACCCTTCTCTGCCTTGCTCTCTCTTAGCCATAGCTCACATTTCCCTGTTTTCCCTCTTGCAACAAATCTGTGAGTCTCTGAAGTGTCATTCACACAAATTACCAAAAATGCCAAAACACATTTCACTTAGGACTTGTATCTTGCCATTCAGATAGTTTTGGTTGCATTCGTTTTTTTTTTGTTTTTTTTTCATTGTTTGTGTTGTTTTGTTTTGTTTTTTTTTAATTGGATGCTTCAACCTTCAAAAGTCTGAAACCACATTCAAGACAGCAATTTATTTGTATAATAAGGTTTGATTTGGGAGATTGTTTGAGACATATTTAACTGCTCACAGATATATTGAGCTCCCAACAAGTGGACGGTAGATTTATGTAGTGCTAATACAATAGTAAGTCAAGAGAAAATTAGTCATCAGCAGTTTTGAAATCAGTCAATCATTTGAATAATTTATGAAAATGTCACTGTAAAACATACCTTGGCCCATTTAATCAAAAAGCCTAAAAGCTTTAGTTATAAACTCTTCATAGGAAACAAGCCAGAGTGTTCAATAATCAGTGAAGTTTATCAGCTCTTCCTCCTGCATGAATGTGCATGTTAATGTAGAGATGCACATATTGTTTCTGTTGCTGGAGGATCTCTGCAGGTGACGTCATTAATATTTTCCTCATTGAGGACGTATTTCTCCCCTCTCATCCCACCCATCACTGATCAGGATGATACTTTTCATGACCCGTCCTGCCTGATCCATGGACTGAGGTTGGTGTACACAGAGAGGGACGCTCCTCCAGCGCTCCTCCTCCTCAATGTGATATCAGTGTATTTTTTTTATATGCAGACAGAGTTGATGGGACAGATGATTGTAAAATGGCGCAACAGTGGGTCAAGCACATCCCTGTCCTTCAGTGCAGATGCGTGCCACATACTAACATGGTTCTTAAAGGGACTGGGAGACGACATTCAGATTGGTTTGATTTAAGTTCTGCCCAGAACACACCCATGATTAATTCAGAGCATAAACACCACCCCTTGGCACTGTGCACCATGCTTTGTGCCCAAAATATCCACCATGTCACTGAAAAAAATGGACTTGGATGCACCCTAAACAAGCCTTTAGACCATCTAAATGTGCCCTCAGTGTTTAGTCAAGGAGCAGAGTGTGAAATGTTCATTTTAAATACAAAGTCATCCTGATATAATTAATTATTTGATAACTTGGCCTATTTCTTCTCTGTATTTCTTCTCATATCTTCATGTTCACAAGTCACACTTCTCTGTCAATCGTCTACAAGTAACTTAACAACAACACTTAGACGGTGAATACACAGCTGTGTTTTGTTATACTTTATCCAGTGCAGTTTTATCTGTTTCTCTTGGTATTCTGTTGATGCAGTTCAAGTTTCTGTGGATGGCGCGTCTTTCTATGTCTATTCAGCCACGGTAGCAGCTCACTCCAACTACCCATTCATCCCAAACTCATCCTTTTTTTTCCCAAACACAATTTTACATACAACAAACACTACTCAAGAAGCAGGTGTAAGAACTGTTCAAACCTCGTACTTCATAAAAGACATGTGTTCTTCATGTTGTTGTGGGGGTGGGGGTTGATGTGACAATGGCGACTGAGGTGTCAAACACCAAACTATTTCCATCAGGGTTGTATGAACAACTGGCGTGTGAGTATGTGTAAGGATGAAGCGAGATGTGCACTTGACAAGTTTATTAGCCATTCCTGTGTTAAACAAACCCCATCCCTGAGGTTGGAGACATACAAAATACTTATTCTACACATAAGGCCGCATTCTCCATGCCTTCTTATTTAAGCCTCCAAAAGCCCCATCTGTTTTTTGGTCTCTCTGTAACTGTCTCTTAATTCAATTGTAACACACACACAGTGAAACATTGCCAACAGTAGTCTACTTTTGTGCACTGACCAAGTGTGGACTTCTGTTTCAGCAAATGTATGTGAATTGTTAATGCTAATATGTTATCATCCCAATATGTTATCATCCAAGCTTTACATACTCAGTCAGCTTTGACTTACTGATGGCCTCTCTGATAGCTGTTTCAGGGCCATATTTGATGTTTAATGACTTTACACTTTTTGTATATCACATAAGAAATACGGAATACTTGAATTTTAGAGATATTTCTGGCCTGATATTGGACATAGACACACAATATTAGCTCCAGTTATTAGCTTCATCTTATACAATATAATATATTTAACATCACATTGCTGTGTGTGTGTGTGTGTGTGTGTGTGTGTGTGTGTGTGTGTGTGTGTGTGTGTGTGTGTGTGCGTGCGTGCGTGCGTGCGTGCGTGCGTGCGTGCGTGCGTGCGTGCGTGCGTGCGTGCGTGTTCTCTCTCAGCGATGCCCCCAGGAAGCCCAGGACCAATCACGCGTCATGAGTCGTCAGACAGCCTGGCGTCTGACCACAGTGGTCAGGAGGATGAGGAGTGGCTCTCTCAGGTCAGACCTTTACCTTATCCAACATTACAGTAACATTATGTTAGTCTGTAACAAGCAGACAGGTGATTGACATTGCAACAGATCATACCAAGCTTTTGGTTGCTTTAGTGAAGTACAAACAGGCATGGAGAGTCTCAGAGTTTGATGGAGACTGACAACTGCCCATTTTTTATGCATTTGTTTCGTTATGCCAACTATTTCTTCCGCAGTGTTGTCCCAGTATACCAGCCTATACCAACATTCAAATTAAATTCAATACTGAACACCCATCTTCTTACCCTAACCTATGTGAGCCATTAGAAGGCAAAAATTCAAAGGGCCCTCTCTAGCCAGTGTTTGGTTGCTGTGTTTTGGACTATTGTAGTAACATGAGAAGCATGGCAGTGCAAAATGGTTGATTTCATAGAAGAGGACCTGCTCCCTCTGTCACTGGCTTTTGTATTATTACATAAGCCCTGCCAGCTGTCTGATATGTACTATACAACAGAGATGAGAAAGAACTGAGATAGCAATGGGACATGGCTCAGTTGCCTCCTTTAAGTGGGCTTACCTGCGTAAAAACAAACAATCTGTAATAGTTACAAGGAGGTGACAATTAAGCTTCCCTGAAGATTGGTTGGAGACCAAAACAATTGAAGTGAATACTGAGCTTGCACTTGTTAGTCTGACACAAACATAGCTCCATATAAATGCTTATGGTGCTGGACGTGTAATTGGACTAGTGTTTAACACATTAGCCATACCAATTTTATCAGATGATACAATACAGATTATTTGATTTAGGTTTGCTCCACTACCCCCAAGTGGCCAAACTGCATTAATTGCAGATTTTACAGCATCATCTCATCTTGAGAGATGCCAACCAGATTTGGCAAAATTGTAAACGATTGTCCTGAATTCCATCTACTTTTGGAGGACACAGTTGGATTGTCATATGGACATGCCGTATTCCTTTTGTTATCAAGTAGAATTCACTCCCCAAGGGTTGATACCTGACCTGATACCTTGGTGTTCAAGTTAACTGACTTTTACATGATCCTGTCTATCTATATTTGTATGTGGAGTAATTTAATCACAATTCTTCTTGCTCAGCCAAATAGCATAACTTACTTTGCGGCTTCTTCCAAAGCACAAACGCCATCTTGAATTGTGCTCAAATGTTTAAAGTATTTTGGTCAAGAAGATGTCGGAAAACTGCAGTGCACATTCCCTCGTCTTTTCAGCTTGGTTAACCCTCAATGCGCTCAGCTCTGGTGTCGGCAGGTAACCCACTACATTTTCACCATCAATAATTCCACTGCATACATAATTGATTGGTTAAAATGCAACCCATTTAGCTTGCAGAAACCCTGGTTCATATCTGCCATGATAGTTTGCCAGGAGCAAAACTATCCATTGCACTAACCCAGAATTTTGGCGACATCTTGTCAAAGCACTGGTATTTATGCATTTGTCAGTGGTTGGAGATGAAACCACATTGCTACAAACCTTAG
Source organism: Acanthopagrus latus (assembly GCF_904848185.1). Lineage (NCBI taxonomy): Eukaryota > Metazoa > Chordata > Actinopteri > Spariformes > Sparidae > Acanthopagrus > Acanthopagrus latus. Next base: position 29,221,760 of record NC_051040.1, on the reverse strand, counting down.
GATGTACCTAAGATGATTAAGAATAAGCTTGTATGGAAAATTCCTGTATATCAGTGAATTAGGGATAAAACCACTAAATCAAAATTAAAGATGGGTTTTTAGATCAGTAATACAATGTAATTTGTTCTTGAAGTCCCACAAAAATGTATGGAAAAACTGGTTGCATATTAGAACATAAGAAATGCTGAATATGATAGGCCATGCTGAATCAGAGACAAAGCACTGCTTTGTGAAATTCATTAGATCATATTAATGGCCTACGGATTATCAGCAGGCATTTTAGCATCGGGTTTACATTTAGGATTGATTGGCTGTTCCCTAATGAAATGTGAGGTTTTGAATGATTCACTCGACTGCTACTTTATGCGTTTGCTATTTCTGTCAGGCATTTAAGTGACCATTCAAAAGCTCATTGACTTGGACTGTGTTTTATTTCTAACAGCAGGTCTGTATGTTCTTGCTGTATAGCTAGGTCAATTAACACACCTGTGCATGTGACACCTCTGCTGCTACAGTTATATCCTAGGGAAAACACTGAATCCTACTGGCAAAGAAACAAACCAACCAACCACCGGACAGGGGTGAAAGCCTTGGTGGAGGTACTGATACACCCAACTTAACAAACATAAATTGGTTGGACATTTACAGGGTTTAAAATGGCCACTCACCAAATGTAACTAAAAAAATATGTCATCTTTGCCTGTAACCCTAACCCTAAACAAAGAAATAAAAAAAAGACAACTGGTGGTGTTGCAGACATTGGCCTCCTTCACTCCTTCTGGCAAGCAACATGTCAGCATCAATAATTGTGCCAGACTTCTTGGATTGAGACTCCACCATCACTACTGATCACTATAGCCATCACGCTAAGTATTGTTGAATATCAGATCATTACATAATCTAATCATTGTTAAATGGTTAGTATTAATTAATATGTACATACCTTCAGTCTGTGGTTGCCTTGTGGTATTTCCTCTGATAAAGTCCACTGTGAAAGTTTGTTTGCAGTGAGACTGATACATTCTACTGCGTCCATGTGTCCATGTTCTCAGACATGATGTTGTGGGTGATATTATTAAATTAGAAGGGCAGCAAGCTCCAGAGTCTTATTTTGTGATTTCCAATTGATTTTAGGATACTCCCAGCCAAATCTCATGCTTGTGCGACTATCTATGCAAATGTAGTATCTTAAATGTTGCTCTTACATAAGAAGTGAGAAGTGAGAAGCAGCCAGGACAATGCTCTTCATTTCACCTTTGATGGTGGTCTTTTCAGAACAGCTATCAACATTTTTGTCTATAGACTTGGTTGGATGACACAGTTTACAACCTAATACTGAGGCATTAGTACTCACTGTACATCATTGATACAGCCTACTCCCAGTGTTTGTACATTCTCACTTAATGTGGATTAATGTGGCCCATTCTTTAGCTTCTTTAGTTTGGTGCTCTGTCTAGACAGGGTATAGGCTGTAAGGACAAGCCTGACCAACATCAGCTTTGTCCAGCAAAATGGGAGGGGGAGGTTGGTTAGGGTTTGACACTGGACTGCAACATCTGGACCTTCCAACCCACTGCAAAGAGAGCATACTGGCAGCTGTTCAGCTCTGCAGCTGGGCTTGACATTGATGGTGTTAACTGGCAGAGCACACACACACATGCGCACACATACATACACACACACACACACACACACACACACACACACACACACACACACACACACGCACATGCATGTGTGCATGCACACACACACACACAGGTAAGTGACAATCCACCTCCATACTGTGGCCTAATTTGCGCAGCTGTGACAGATCACCGACACATGCATGCATGTATGTGTGTTTACACAGACACACAGAACAATTCAGGGAGGCTAAGCTCTCTCAGTCTTGTCTGAGATGTTGGCACCTGGCAGCCAGAGTGGAGCGAGACTGTGAGCCGAGATCTGGCTGAGGTGTGAGACAAACACGCAGAGTAAAGAGAATGAAATGTGAACAGTGAGACACCAAGAGGCGTGCTAAGTGCTGCAGGGAGTTGAAAAGTCAGAGTTAGTGTGGGAGAGCAGTGAAAAATGGAGTCTGAGGCAGGAGATTGGTTCGTCAGTGAATTCAAGGCAAAGAGGAGATGGAGAATGGAGGAGGCAGCAATAGTACGATGTTTATGAGTCACCCTCTCCGTGGCCATCTCCTATCCTACTTTCAGCCAGCATTAGTGCCACTCATCTCAGGCGCCCATGGACCGCCTGCCATGCCAGCACCATCTTTTTTTTCCCAGTAGGCCTCACCTCAGCCTCACTGCCATGCAGCTGCTAGTGTCGCACTTCTATTAACCCTCGGGGAGGGCTTCCCGTCACGCTGCCAGACCTCCCAACACAGAAGACCCTGACGAGTTCTGACATCATCGTCAAACTTTTAGTGGTGCAGAGTAGTGCAAGCTTTTAGTTGGATGTCATGTAACTGAGTTCATCGGAGTACTGCTTGGGGTGAGAGTATTGGCGCATAGTCTGTCGCAAAAGCACCATGTCAAATCACCATGAGACAGCTCTTCAGAAAAGCTACCAGGACGCCTTCACTAACTGCTGACAGATTATTAGAGGAGTTTGGGTATATTTGAAGAGAGATACTGATTTATTTATTTTTTTCTGTCCTATGGATTGAAAAGTTTGTCTGTTAGTCATTTGGTCGAGCAGTCCAGTAGTAATCAGAAAAATAGGTATTTTGTGTGACTGACTTCATACGTTTAATGGTTGTATTATTGGAAAAAATAAATAAGTATCATTTTGTTGTTCAGCCAGTATTCCTGTTTTTTGCTTGCCTTTAAAAAACCTAATTTCCCAAAGGCTGAAGACATTATCTAGCAAAAAAAACAACAACAAAAAAAAACAGAATCACAGCTCAACAAGGGCTAAGGTTAGCTCTGAGGGGTTTGTTATAACAGCATGACAGACAGGGGTGAACATTTGCCAGTTTTACACTAGCGCTTTTAAGTGTGCTGAATCAAACAGAGCTGCGCTGATTTGCTTTTCCATCAACAGTTTTACTGCCCCAAGTTGAGCCGAACCACACCGGAACTCACAACTGCAGCCAGTCCGTAACAAGCATCTGCCTCCCTATAAAATCGATTCTCAACTCTGGTCTGTGAAGGAAACCTGAGAGAAAGACGTTAAAAGTCGGTATAGTCTGCTGTCCTTACCTTTGTGGCCTCTAACTGAATCTCTTTAGTTTCTCTCGTCCTGTTTGTACTTTCAACCGCATGCTGTGTTTCACTGTCTCATCATGTTTAGTTACTGCTGGCTAAAACACAAAGGGGTTTTTGATTTTGAAGAAGTTAAATGAAACATGTTTGTAACTGAATTAACAGAGTGATTCTTCTATCGTACTGAAGGGATTGGGACAAGCGCGTCATTGCTTTAAGATACACCTTCAAGCAGGTAGTTGTGATGGAAATGTAAAACTCTGCGACAAGCCAAACTGAGTAGAGCCAGGCCAGCAGATATAATTGGAAAAGCAGCATTTGTGAAACAATTTAGAGCACGGATTTTTGAATTTGAAAAAGCTAGTGTAACATAAGCTATAATGGATGTGACATCATAAATTAAGCTCCTGTAGCTTGTTGTTGTGACTTTGGTTAATGACCAAATACTCACAGTTCAAAATAAATTACATTCATATTAGGTCAGGTGTGCAGTTTACAGGAACTGCCCAAAGAGAGCTTGTGGACAGCTTGCTAGGTTTGTTGTGAAATCTGACACTCCAGGGTATAATTGGCCGTTTTTGACTAGTTTTGATTTTGCCATTATATTTCACCTTAAAAACGATTTACTTGGTGTCATTATTTTAAGCACAACCTCATGTGTGAGTGTACAGTTATTTTTTTATTTTTTTTTTGACATACTGTATTAACGCAATGGACCTAAAACCACAAAAAAAAAAACAACTAACATCCGTGTAGAAGAAGTTACTTTTTTTTTTTACTGTGAAAACCACAAATATGTTTAACAAACCATTTTTTATTACTTACATTTACATACATTTTAAAAATTTGACTAAGTTTTATGCAACTATTTACATTTAAATACAGGCAATGCTCAGGTCTGCCTGAGCTCCTTCCAACTGAATGAAAGGCTGCACTTTTTTTTTCCTTTTTTGCTGCAAAGAACCCAGTCAAGAAACTCAAAGCGAGCCCGGAGAGTGCTTCCGTGATTTAACATTGTTAAGGAGACTATAACTGGTTCCTCTCCTCACTTACTGTTACGCATATATTCTCAGGTGGAGATTGTGACCCATACAGGGCCCCACCGGCGCTTGTGGATGGGCCCCCAATTTCAATTTAAGACCATTCACCCTTCAGGCCAGACGACAGTCATCTCTTCCTCATCCTCAGTCCTTCAGTCCCAGGGCCCCACTGATGTTCAACAGCCCCTTTTGGACTTTGACACAGACGACCTGGATCTACACAGCCTCAGGTAACTTGAAATTATTAAAGGGATAGTTAGTGTTTTTTTTTTTAAGTGGGGTCATATAAAGTACATATCTATAGTCAGTCTGTTCTCTACCATAATCACCGATCAGCGCAGCCTCGGTTTGGAGAAGTAGAGAGCCGCTCCAGTCCAGACGCTCAGCTTTGTACTGCAGTGAACGGGGTCCAGAGAAAAAGTGAAATAAAACCCACTAAAACACAGCTCACCTTAAAAAATCGATAACATTTCAAGTGTACGTTGTATAGGGAAAATTCACGCTGCTTTACATTGCCATCAGGCTGCCCTTTCTTTTGGCACTACATTTTTGTCAACCTCCGTATCCCTACGCAGTTTCGACGGTCTGTTAAGTTTCGTTTTTATCGAAAGTAAACCTCTCGTCCAGCAGCTGGCCCTCACACTGTATTTCGCCGCTCACAGATGCATAATGCATGCTAATGCATAAGGATATGGAGATTCTATGGTTGATACAGAGGTTGACAAAAATGTAGTGCCAAAACAAAGGCCGGTCTGATGGCGGTGTGAATTTTCCCCACTTCAAAAAACACAAACTATCCCTTGAAGTAAAATTTACTTAGAGCCACATTAGGTTAGATTTGGAAAAAAAAAAACAAAAACAAAAAATAAACAATTTTAGCAGTCTAAATCGAAAAGGGGGTTTGCAATATTATATATCCACATTTGTTTTAGCTTAAGCAGAAGTGGTCACTCCACTTTACCAGAAATGATCCTGACAAGCATATATAAGAACACTAATTTTTAGAATGTCCCTGTGGCTTCCTTAGATCTGTTAGATGTTGCTGTAAGTGAGTTCTCTCTGCGTGTGTAATACTGTTCTCATACTGTACATGTGCAGGATCCAGCCGGTACGTTCTGAACCAGTCAGCATGCCCAGCTCGTCGCGGCTGGTGCCAGATCGTAGAGGGCAGTCTAACATCATGGATGCAGGATCAGGTAGGAAACTTCCTTTGAATCTTTCCTCTTCTGCTCTGTGATGCAACTTCTGTTCTTCCATTTCCTCATTCTTTCACGTTTCATTCATTTTGTTCTATCGATCTTTGAATAATAATTGTGGTTTAAGGATTATTTGTCATCAAGATACCTATAAGGACCTGGTATGGGGATTACCATCACTGTCCCAGCACATAACACACTGTCACTTCAGTCATTCTGATGTGACAGCCCAGAGCAGAGCTTCCTGTGACTGATGAGATAGTAATAAGTTTGTGGACTCAACAATGAAAATGAACAAATTTTGCGCTTGGTATGCCCCATTACACATAACCTGTTTTTCATAACATGAGATAGTATCAAATCCTTCCAATCCATCATTTTTAACTTTTTTTTTTTTTATTCAACATGCCTGATAATTTGCTTTACAGAGTTTCTACAGACAAACATGACATCATTATCTGAATCTGCAGAGCAAGTGGTAACTAAAGTTATGAAATACATGTAGAGCAGTTGAAATACAAGGTAGCAGAAAATAAAAATACTCAAGTAAAGGAAGTTTAAATTGTACAAAACAACAGTACTTGAGTAAATTCAACCTAGTTACATTCCATCACTTGTCATCCTAACATAGAGATTTGTGACTATTGTGTTGCATCCCTGTTGTTTCCCTTCTTGTTGTTATGAGCACTGTGCACTACATGTAATAAAATCTACCGTGACTGTCTGAATAGATATATAATGTCTGTCAGCCACTGGACAGGATGCATTTGGTTTCAAGTGATTTTGATGTCCCTTTACACATCTCCTTTAATCTGGTTATGATGTTAGGTTAATCCAATCACAGACGGATGAGAAGATTTCCCTTTAAAAAAATATGTCTTTTACTCTCAATGTATAATGCTGTTAGAGGGGTGCGTTCGTGCGTGCTTGTGTGCGTGCGTGGGTGTGTGCGTGCGTGCGTGCGTGCATGGATTTTGCCTGGTGTCTGCCGCCACCGTGGGTGAGGGAATCATCACTTATTGCGTGACATTATATCCTGTTGCCTTTTGTTTGATGAAAGAGATACAGCAGCGACTGTGGCGTCTGTGGCATTATCTGCTGTGTCTTGTGACAGAAACTTCGCTCATCTGATATGCCCTCATGCTGACACATAACCACCACTGGCTTTTCCACTCAGGTGTCGAGAAATATTTAGAGCTCGTGTCACAAATAGTTTAACGTATCTGATAATCTCCTTTTCTTCACTTTTCTCTGCTTTACAACACACACCAACGCAACTTTGGATGGACAAACATAGATATGGTCCATTGTTTCTTTACCACATTTTTTTTCTTCTCAGCTGTACAAGGGACTGGTTTCTATTGTCTACCCACTTACTGTATAAGGCTGTTACATGGCTTGAATTATATATTTATTTATTAAATTTTTGGGGGGGGCCTTTTTCTGGCTTTATTGACAGGATAGGTGAAGAGCACATGGCACATGGGACGCGTGCTACCAACCGAGCTAAGCGGCACCCCCACATGGCTTGAATTACTGCAGTTTTATTAGATTGGTCCAATTTTGAATTTGTTAATATGAATAAATAGATAAAACTTGTAGAAAAGAAAAAAAGGTAATTTCAGTGAGGTTAGAAAATAGAAATTTGCACATTTACAAGTAATTCATTGTCATGAATTATAAAACTTAAAGTTACATGAAAAAAAAAAAAATGTTAAAGTAATCTGATTTACCAGATGCTGGCTGTTGATGTTAAGCCTGTCATTGGATGCCCGTATTTAACCTTCCATCCACTATCTGCATGCACTGTCAAAATACCAATAGCTATGTTAAACAACGACAGCAATTTCAGAGTTAGCAACCTGCAAGCTGAAACTGGCAAATGACTCTTACACTAGCCTAGCAGCTAACAGAATGAATGCAAACAAGCAAGCAGCTGCTAGCTTTCTGATTTATCCATTGTTATGCTGGGGCTTTCCTTCCTGTGTGCAAACTGACTTTCCTCTGACACTATTTAGCAGGGGCACTGTCACTGCATCCTGGGATGAGTGCCACCCAGGACATCCCAATAGCAGTGAGAATTGTTGAGCCAGATCTTTGTCCACTGCTGACAAAGTGCTGTCGTCTGGCAATGTGAAACTAATGAAAAGCAGGAGGCAAACTTAGTCAAAGAAGTAATGTGACAGATAGACACAAGTGGAAAAAAAAAAAAAAAACTGTAATAGTTTAGTAATTTGTACTTTCTGGCACACTCTAGACTCCATATGTATCTCTCAAGGAAAAGGCTGTGGGAACACATTTGAGCATTTGTTATTTTAAACATACCTTGTATCATGTACATTGAAAAAAGGCTGTCTTTTACGCTCCTTTTAAAAACCCTTCTGTGCGTTTGTGGCTCAGTTGACTTCCACACTGACTTACATAGAGTTTATGAATAAAATCATAGGAGCACATTAAATTCTGTTCTGGCTTCATTTTTGGCTTCAACTGCCACTGAGCAAGTCTCATTGATATGAAGAGGACTCTATGACAATGTATCCAGATTGGATATGTGGAAGTAATGTTGGGGTGAACGAGGCCTTGCAGGAGTTGCTCTGCTGAAAAGGCTTATACCAAGTAGAACAGTTGTGTTTCGACCAGTGGGATGAGTTTTTTGTTTCTACTTTCACGTTTTTATCTGGAGCACCCCATGTGCCTGATCCTCTGACCATGGCTCTGCTCCTTCACCTCTATCTGTGCCCCTCTGTCGGCCCAAAATCTTCTGTCTCCTCCAACTGTTGTCTGTTTTCTTGTTTCTTCAGAGCTTAGAGAGAGACAGTACGACAGAACCAGGCCGAGGGATGGCGGTGATGCTTATCTGTGTGTGTGTGTGTGTGTGTGTGTGTGTGTGTGTGGAGGGGTTGGTGTTGTGTCATGCCACTGCCATGGCGCCGCCTCTTATCACACACCCATCACTTTTGTCTCACCCTCTGAAGAACAGGCTTGTGTGTGACAGAACTTAGCAATATGAGTTTGAAGGCTGATAGCAAACTGCATTAGATTAAAGGCTTTAAATCTTAGAATTAACCAGTCCCAGAGTAAGAAGTGTTTGCATGTACTTCCAGTAGTGCTCATGAGAATAAGATGAGAGCTGATAACTAGAGGTTAACACATTTCCGAGCACATTGTAGGCCTTCAGATTGAATTGATGGTAGATTCTGAAGGTTGCAGCAACATTTTTGGACTTGAAGCCACCACAGATACTGTTCTTGTGCCAATATTTAGTATTTTGTGATGTGTGCAAAGTGCTGGCCTGGTTTGATAATTAAAACAGTGACACCTTGACAGATAGACCAATATTAGTGCAATGTCCGATCAAAATATGCTGTTCAGCGCAGATTATCTGATTAATAAGAGGGATTAAAAGCTCCATTCCTTGTTCTCCTGAACTGCTCACAGACTCAATGGGGAGACCCCAATAAAATCAAACATGTTTGATATTTACCATTTAAAATCTGAATAATTACATCAGTCCTTTTCAGAGCAAGACTGTCCCCTTCATACAGTACTAATGAAAGAGGCATCCCTGAGCTAGCATACTACCATTGACAGAACCTTAATATCTCAGCGCCAATGCTCCCTGAATTGAAAACCTGTGTTGACTGGATCTCCTCACACATCAGACTGTGTTGAACCTTTTGCTTTCTACAGCAAGTTGTTGCAGCACCAAATCTCCATCTTATTTATGTCTGCTTCCCCACAAGTTCACGACAGGGGTGTGAACCCAGCTTTAGTCTGCAGAGCCATGAAGCCAGAACGCTGGAGCAACACCCCCACTGCTGGACAGTGTGTTGTTCGCTGTTTATTCAACGTTTCATATTCCTTTAATGTGTCATGTTTCCAAATGGCACTAAAATCAACACTGCACTCCCTTGGGTCCTCAGCGACAGGCCTGCTGAGTGTGAGGTGGATCAAATGAAGGATTTCTTGAGATATGCGAACCACATACAGACAGACAGTAAGACCGACGATCAAGCAGATTCCTTCACAGCTAGATGAAAGTGTGTCCCATATTCATTGTATTAAAAGCAAAAACCAAATCGGACTTCCTGCAATTACCACCCATGTTGGCAGTACATTCTGTTTCACTGTGTTTGTCAATCCCACTACGTATCAGGTTAGTTGTGCATTTTAGTCATATCTTACAAAAACCCCTCAGATGCATATTTTCACAAGTATTTCACAAGGGACTATGAAGTATTATAGTCTGCATGTGGAATATCTGTAAAACATATTTACTGTTCTGTGTGAATTTGTCACATTTAACAATGTTTGAAAGTACACTTTACACACATTTTGTGTGTGAAATGCCTGAAATGTGTACATTTTGTGACATGGAAGCCTGTGGCCGACTCATTCTTTCCGGCCATTAGAGTAGAAGTGTTTCCTTCAGAGTTGTCAGACCCACTGAGGCCATAAAGCTGCAGTTCTCCCCACAGTGACTCACTTATAGTCAGTCAGTCTCCCCAGTGTCTGCTCCCATCTTATCTCAGCCCATACACTCTGCTTATCTCTGCCTTCCCTGAGGTGATGGGACGCCATCTGTATGGGACACACACACACACACACACACACACACACACACACACACACACACACACACACACACAGTATGTTGTACAGTGCTTCCAGTCATGGCTTCTTGACTCAGCATATCTGTCTGTATGGAGGGGACAGATGAGCCCAACACCAAAGCTACAGTCTCACTTTCCACCAGCCGCAATATACTCGATCAATTTGTAACCGTTATCAATACCTCTGATCTGCACCCCAAGCCTTGCTGTCGGGTGTGTGTATGTCTGTGTGTACAGAGGCGGCTTCAATCCCAGCTAGACTACACAGTGGCATTTTGTGGCCCAGGAGGTCATATCAAGAAAGAAAGAAAAGGAGACAGACCTGAAAGAGAGATAACACCACAAGACTGAAAGAAAGAGTATTTAATCTTACGTCTGTGTGTGTGCGTGCACACACACACACACACAAACTGATAAACCTTCTGCAGTATTTCCCCTCCGCACTACTGAAGTTGTGTTTTGACTCTGCGAAGAAAGCCACCCTGCACCAAAACAGGAAATAACAATAAACCCCTCATCTGTAGCGTCAGTCATTTAGTTGTTTTTTGTTGTTGTCATCTTCACTATGTTTGTGTACACGTACGTCCCTGCCTTTGTTGCCACACCTCAGCCTCACTTTCTGTCTCCATCTGTGTTCTGTGTGTGTGTGTTTGTGTTTGTGTTTGTGTTTGTGTGTGTGTGTGTGTGTGTGTGTGTGTGTGTGTGTGTGTGTGTGTGTGTGTGTGTGTGTGTGTGTGTGTGTGTGTGTGTGTGTGAGTGAGATTTATCTGTGGCAGTGAATCAGTGATAGTGTGTTAGCTGGCGGCGGAGCAGGCAGGACGAGATGGAGCTGGCTTATCACAACATGCTGAAGACACTGTAGAGAGCTCCTGGACTTTGGCACTGGTCTTTGTGTGTGAGTGTGAGTTAGACCATTAGACCAACACACAGGTTGGCAAAATGTAGGATTTTGATTTTTTTTCATTCTCAGGAAAAAAACAAAACAAAACAAAACAAAAAAAACCCCACCTAATTACAATCTTATAAGTCTTTTTTTTCTTGTAAACTATGATATTTTAATTTAAATGTCTGGCCCTTCTGTCGCCAGTCTGCATGTATACACACATATTGTATGTTTGCCCTAGTGTGTGTCAGTCCATTAGCAACGTCCTGTAAAACACAGTTTTACAGAGTTAATCAGTGTGGAATCAGCAGCTATCAGCCATTAGCCACATCCACCCCCAATTATCACAGCTCAGTTACCTCAACTGACTGTGTGTGTGTGTGTAAAGGTATATGTGTGTGTGTGTGTGTGTGTGTGTGTGTGTGTGTGTGTGTGTGTGTGTGTGTGTGTTTGTTGGCGGGGGAGGGACTTTATGTTATTTATTTATTTATTTATTTATGTATGTATGTATGTATGTATGTTTTAGCTGTGTTGTGTTGGGACTGTTGGTCTTAAAGTAAACATCAGATGTCTTTGGATGGTGTTCCAGATTGGAGCACATTCCAGTTTGTTTTTTAGTGACTTTATGTTTTAGCTAATAATAGGTCAATAGCTAAAATAGGAATCGATTTACCTACAATGAAAATAGCTTTCAGTTGTCTAAATACAAACGTCTTCCGATGTCCTGAATAGTATGGACAAATTAGGATATTTTAACTGTTTCACTTTAAACCAGAAGTAGATAAGGGTGTATGTAAGATTAGAGTTGAAACTTGAGGTTAGCATCAAGGCTGGAATAAAGAGTGTTTAGCAAATAAATCCGGTTACGAAACGATCTATTTATTAATTTTACCTCACAATTCTGCTGACCCTTTTTCAATGGCCATGTTGTCTTGTGTTTTTCCTTAAATCCAGGCAGCCATTTCCATGTATTCACTCTACTGTAGTATCGTATATTGACTGAGTTATCACTCAGTAGAGCGCATACCTCCACCAAGACCCAACAGTCCCCTTTTTCGTCATCAAATTTTACTCACTCATAGGTCTATTCTGGGCCGAGACCGATCCCCCATTAAAGTTTTGTTGACATCCATTCAGTAGTTTTTGTGTAATCCTGCTGACCATCCAACCAATCTAGCTCTCTGAAGATGTATTTTTTCCCATCATGAAATAATAGAAACCTGTGGCTGCCTTGAAGTTTGAGAAAACATTTTCAAAAACCTAAAAGACCAGTACCAAATTCACTAATTTAGGTATATGTGGTTGGTAGCTGATGGACTGAAGCATACATAAACATCAGAATGTTTCAGCCTTTTTTTCAGGTGTCTGTCCATATGCCTGCACCTGTTAGCATCAGCACAGTACCCCCTTGTCCCACTGACCCACCACCTCCTCACCACATCAGCACCACCCTGAGGCGAGAAGGGGCTTTCCCTGCATTATTGTTTTCGCAAAGGCTGGAGGAGAATGAAAGAGAGGGCTATGAATGACTGAATAAAAAGATCACACACACACACACACACACACACACACACACACACACACACACACACACACACACACACACACACACACACTGCCTACCATCTTTCCCTCCCTTTTCTCTCCTCCCCTTCATACTTGAGCAGCCATTTAAAAGACCAGGCACCTGTGCTGTGGTATTCCGTCTCTCTTTCTTTTTCTATTACACACATACCCCAGTAACCTATACCCCACAATTACCTCCCAGCCTCATAAAGGGCCCTTGTATTTTTGTGCTATAGTGGCCACACTGACAACAGTGATCGTGCTGGCCAGAAAGATGCCTGGCCATCCGATCTCTTCCTTAAAGACAAATACCCTCATTTCCCGTGACCCCCCCTCTCCCCCCACCCCCCATTCCTCTTCTCCTGATTTTATTTTCATCAATAGGCACCTTTGTCACCTTGCTGCCACTCTGCCCCCCACCCATCCTGTCCATCGCCTCAGGGTGTGTTTGGTGACCCGTTGGTTGGTGACAGGACATAACAGCAGATCTCTATGGTCATCGCTGCTCCTTTTTGTTTTTGTCATCACCTGCAATCAGGCAAAGGGAACTACTGAACTGCTGTCAGGAAGAAATGCGATCTGCTAGAAAATCTGAAAGAAACGGAAGCAAAGTAGAGACGAGTAACACAAGTGACATATTTGAATACGGTGATAACCCTTTATTTTACTGCTACGGAAATGTCATGGTAAGTAGGTGGTAATTACCAAGTAACATACTGAAATTACTCCCAAATTACCACTGTAATTACCTTGAAAAATGACTCCAACATTACTGAATAATAATATGTTTTTATTTTCTAACATCACATAAATAGCTGGTAATTTCTTTAATACATTTAGAGGGAAAGCTCAACTGTTTTCTGCTTGACTTTGGCTGATCACGCCACTTTAAATCCCAACCAGTTTTTGCTTATTTCCCCCCAGAAGACCCTTTAAATTGTTAAATTGGTGGAGCTTAATTCCGTCATAGTTTCCGTATATTGCTTTTTATCTTTTGAGAAAACAACACATGAAAAAAACAAATGAATCACAGGAACAGTAACTGTAACCTGCAGGGTTAAAACAACCTGCTTAAAACAAGTTTAAGGAGATTCATTGAAAAATAAGATTTTTTTTTTTACAGTGAGGGCCAGCAAGCTTTACAGAAGCTCAAAGAAAACAATTAAATGGAGAAGGAGGCTTGAATGTGTGAAAAGTTCTCTTCATCACGGTCTTAAGTGATGACAGACGATGTGGTCCCTTGCCTTTATGTCAGACAACAGAATGTAGCTTAATAATGTAAGTAAAAGTGAAAAGAAAGCACCAAAGAATTTCAGATTCTATTCTACTTTTTTATTCAAGTGCAATACAAATATATGAACTCAACTTAGTAAATTGGTTGTGAGTACTAGAGAGATTTATTTTGTTCTGTGTTTACACAAACTCTTATTATCACCCATGCACTGGCTTGTTGTAGCTTTTCATTGAAGCTTTTTCATGCTTATGTTGAGTTAGATTTTCAAACATCTAAGGCTCTATGCATTTTGTAAGGCTGCACAATTCAGATAAATCGAAATATTATTAAATTCCTGTACATCATAGAGCCTGACAAATCTGGTTCCTTCTGGAACTAAATGAATGCCACTTTCAAATAATGCTCTGTGTGAATGGGAACAGCTTGTGCCTTCGCAGCAAGTACTTGTAGCAGCAGGGGCATTGAGCTTTGAGCAGTGCAACTGCATGTTATATTGAATAGTAATACATTGACACTGATATAAGTGCTTCAACCAGAGGACGTTCGGCATTTTGCTTTATTAATAATAAAGATGGATCAGCCAACTGTACCAGTACTACTACTAACCAAGTCGAAAAGAAGACAGAGTATTTGCTTGAAATATCCTTGCCACCTCTTTTTTCCATTTTCTGTCTACACGACTTACTTGTATCTAGTCTCTAACGTCTGCAAGATTTATTGTTCGCTCAATTTTAAGACTTCAGGAAGTGTGTTAGCTCCCTTGTGTGTGTGTGTGTGTGTGTGTGAGACAGAGAGAGAGAGGGAGAGAGAGAGAGAGGCTTCGGAGACTACAGGGTGGAATGGTTTAGCCACATGTAGGGATTTATGGCGAGTGTATGCGTGACTGAAAGAGATCAGAGAGTGACATGGATTGATATGGTTGAGGGCTGATCAGGTTTTTGTGCTGCTGTTATCTCTCTCTCTCTCTCTCTCTCTCTCTCTCTCTCTCTCTCTCTCTCTCCCTCTCTCTCTGTCTGTCTGTGTGTGTGTGTGTGTTTTTGTGTTGGCACAGCTATAATCTGTAAAGGATGGAATGCCCTCCAGCATTAGTGTTATACTGCAAGTGCATCCATGTGACTGTGTGTGTGTGTGTGTGTGTGTGTGTGTGTGTGTGTGTGTGCACGTGTGTGTGCGTGGTGCCAGAGGGCAGTGAAGACTGAGCAGCTGCTCTTTATAGTGACTGAACGGACACCAATGTGTCGGGCATCTGCCACGCGTTCACCCTACCGCCTACCCACTGGAGTGTGTGTGTGTGTGTGTGTGTGAGAAAGTGAGAGAAACTATGGTGGTGTGCAATCATGTCGTTCTGTTTCACAGTCATTTTATAACTGTATAGCAATTATGTTTTCCTCTCAGTCTAAATTAAAAATACATAAATCTCTATCCCTCTGCAATATTATCAGGGTTATGTGTGTGTGTGTTTTGTGTGTGTGTTTTATGTGTGTTTGTGAGTGAGACTGCCAGCTGCTGAGACAGAGGATCATGTTGATATTGCATGTTCATCTCCAGTGTGAAAACAGTCACACACACACATGCACATGCACTTGCATGTTACAGAGCAGCAGTGTGTTCCAGTGTGAGGGGTCGGGGGGGCGGGGGGGTTGCTGTTGGTACCACCCCTGTCATTCCCATGACCTCAATCTGCGGCAGGCGCCCTGCCAAGCTGGCCATCCCTCCGTCTGCCAGGCCTACCACGACTTCCAAGATGTGAAGGGGAAGTAGTAGAGCAGTGTAAACTCACCACACACACACGGGCGGTCGCTATCGTCGGCCTGAAACTATGACGATATAAAAATGTTTTCCCAACAATGCTGTTTATTTATAGTATGTCTCGTGCAGTAGACATCAGGTCGATCTTACCCATTAAAAGTGCAGGGCATCCATCAGGGAATGATCACATGAACATGCTTACATGTCACTGATGGAGAGCAGATCTTGGTCTTTCAGTTACACATAAACATGTTGCACTTTGCATACTTCAAAAACGTCTTCCCACTAAATCCTTCTCTACTGCACCTGGAAGAATTTGCTGCATCTGTAATTTTTTGGCAACTGAAGTGGGCCATAACTCTTTACCTCCTTGTTGGGCTGTGGCTTAACATACCTCTTCTTTTTGGGAATTTATTCTCCTGACAGCTCAGTGTCTGACTCTCCACTGTCTCCACACTCTCTCACTGATTTTCTTGACAACATCTTGTCTGCCTCACCAAGCGCTCTGTTTCCGGAAGTATAGGAAGCGCTTGAATATGAATCTTACTACAATACAGTTGAGACTCTCATTAATGAGAAACGCCATCCCTATGAAGATCATTCAGAATATATTGTTATATATTTGATCACACATCATGCAATGCTTTGTTGGCCACAATCCAATGTGTGTTACATCATTACAAAGCCCGATGTGTTCCTTAGACACAACAGGACTCAGATACCATACACGGTACACTTAGACGTCTCAGGCTCATGTCCCCCACAGAGGACAAAATGAATTGCCAGGTTACAGAAGGATTAAATGTGACTGTCTTTTTAATTAAGTTTAAGAAAGACAAACAGAAAAATGCAGCCTGCTAAAACAGCTCTGTTGTTGGGATGTGTGTCAAATTGTTGACAGGACACCTTCAGCTACTAGCATGCTCCATTATTACTGTTTACCATAGGAGTGTAATCTTTGCAAAACTTGTTTCAAAGCCCAGAAAAGTCTGAATAAGGTCACCGCTGTGTATGAGCACGGTGTTGTGTCTCAGGATTGGTTCACATAACCCAGCCGGGCCAGAGGCATGATAGGATTAACAGACGTGCAGTTCTCATTGAACTGAGAAGGCACCATCTTGTGTCCGGTATCCAGGGCTTATAATACATCCATGGGCTGAAACTGCTGTGTCTAGAACTATGGGAGCTCTTCATCTCTAGTGATCAATAACATTGGGAAAGCTGCAAGCCGCTGTAGTGGAGGCCAAGCAATTGGCACTTTCCAAACAGAGATGTCCAGAAGACATGCAGGCAATTCATCTTTTTGGGGAAAAAGCTCCAACCAGACTTCCATCTTTCTACCTTTAAATCTGGCTGCATATCCTTTCAGTGTTTAAACACTGAAGCAGTTGCATCACTCTATTTTTATTCTTTTTCTCCACCCAAACTTGTCAAGGACAAAAAGACCACATCATCATCAGGAGTAACACATCTTACTCTTTTTTGATTCTCTTTGCTCTTCTTTCCATCTGTTCCTCTTTTTCTTTCCTTCTCTGCAGCTCTCCCCCTTTACACTTTCCTCTCTCTCTTTGACACTAACACTGTCTGACAGTGTCTCCATGCTGTCGCGCACTAATCCACCTCTGAGAGGTGTTAAAGCACTTCCACGCTCACATACACACACACACACACACACACACACACCCATGCATGCATGCATGCGCACGCGCGCGCGCGCACACACACATAGCGTCAGTCTAGATCCCGTAAGGTATCGATCTGCCGTCCCGCTCCCTCTAATGGGATTTTTAACACCTAGGCATCAGAAACGCCTAATGTATCACATCACATCTGATGGAGTCGCACACACACTTAGATAAACACATACACTTTCATACATAGAGATAATTATGGCAAGTGGCTGATCCTCCCCAGCAAGTGTGGTAAAAAATGAATAGGGGATGGAAGAGGAGGATGCACTTAACAACATATGCATCTGACTCCCTCAGCATCTGACTCATGTCACAGATGTTCAGACTATCCCAGCATCACACACACACACGCACGTGCGCACACACACACATACTCTTCACTTCTTTCAGTGTGCCTTTGAAATAATAAATCTATTCATACAGTGTTTTAATGAAAGTGAAGTCTAAATTCAAAGTGTGTTCAAAGTGGGGAAAAAAGAAGACTCTGTCCCTTTTCTGTGAATTTCCTTTTTTTCTTACCTATAAAAATGAAAGTGGTAGCTATGGTAGGTAACTTGTATCTCACAGAGGATTTGTAGATACTTTAGATACTGTCAGTCCACATATCTGTTTTATAACAAAGTCGTCACTGCTCTACACAATACAAATAAGTCATCTGCACAAAAATACAAGAACATATATAACAATAGTAAACACCTGAGTGGAGGAAAGGAAGGTTTCTGCCTATGTTAGCTGTCAGTTTTACACATATATGAATCAGCAGAACGTGTGACATCGCAGTCCAGTATACAACAGAAACTCATGTGGTGCTGTATCTCTCTGAGAGTGGATTTTTCAAAAACGGAGACATCTTGTGTCCCGCTGTTAAATTTTTGAATCATTAAGCATTTGTGTTTTCATATACTCTAGGTTTTTCACTTAGGGAGAAGAAGTAGATGCAATTTTAACAGTTGTTCAAAGCAACATAGAGAGATGATGTCTGAAAGTATGAGGGGATTGTTAGATATAACTGCCAGTTTTGGCCACTCAAATCAGTTTCAAGGCACAACACGCTATTTGAAACAGTACGTTATGATGATTCAGTGATAATGACATTCATCAGTTGGGTCAAACACTATATACAGTAGAATGGTGTATATAGTCATGTATCATGTTTAATTATGGGCATGTTGCAGCCAGGGTTTCTCAGGACCTAACTGGTACACATGCTGTTTCATAAGCTTTTGGATGGGAACATTAAACTAAAACCATGGTTGGCTCCTTTTTCAAACTTTTTCTTTCTTTCATTCTGTCTTTATCTTCATTGCCGCTTTCCTTCCTTTTGTTTTTCTCAGTGTCACCTCAGGGCTAACCAGGTGGAGGCCTACTGCAGGCTCATTTCCTTGGCAGGTGTATGTGTGTGCGTGTCTTTGTCTTTGTCGCTCTGTGTGTGTGCGCATGCATGTAGTGTGTGTTTGTGTGTGTGTGTGTGTGTGCGTGCGTGTGCGTGTGTGTGTGTGTGCGCGTACATTTACGTAGATACTATCTGCTCACCTGCTCCTGCCGAGCCACAGAAGCAGCCATTGTGCGTTGATGCTGGCCAGCTAAAGACTAACCCCCTCCAGGTGACAACAGATGTTTTGTGTGTGTGTGTGTGTGTGTGTGTGTGTGTGTGTGTGTAGGATAATATCAAGGAGGATATTGTTTGTGCCAGGGTGGGGGGGACATGGAGGGAGAAGGGAAGAGGTTACAGCCTTTCTCTCCTCACCTGGAAATTATGTCCTGCCGCCATTTTACTGGAGTGTGTTTCCAATCACTGCAGGAACGTGAGAAATGTCCGTTTGGGAATTCCTCCCCAACTTCCTGTCTGTCTCTCACTTTGTGTGTGTGCGTGTGTACTTGTACAGCCTTCAAGCCTGTGTGTGTGTGTGTGTGTGTGCGTGTGTGTGTGTGTGTGCGTGTGTGTGTGTGTGTGTGTGTGTGTGTGTGTGTGTGTGTGTGTGTGTGTGTGTGTGTGTGTGTGTGTGTTTTAGAGAGCTCGAAAGAGAGAGCATCTGTGTTTGATGGTGGGTGTGTATCATAAGTGGCAGTAACAAGTTTCTTTTACTGTCATCAAGCTCAGCTGATATTTCTTACTTTTTTTTCTTTTTCCTTTTCTTCTTCTACTTCTTCTTCTTCTTCCTTATCAGTTCATGCGTATGTAATGTAACAAGGTGGAGACAGAAATGTCAGACACAAAACCCATGCAAAATAAAACATAACTTCCTGTCAAAGGTACATACCTAAAATAGGTGTGAAAAAAGGTGATAGTGTCTGTTTTGGCTCTGGAGAAGCTCACGTAAAATGATTCTTCAGTTGAGTAATCTTGATTTGGGCTTGAAGGCTATACAGGTAGAAAGCCTGTGTCAAACAGATGGATGGAGTTTAAAGGACATGGGTATCCAAAAGTGACAGTTGAATTGTAGTGTGGGTAGATTAGGGACCAGTGTTTTGTATCTGGACCCATACCCATGTCTTTGCCTGTGTAGCACCAAATTACATATTTTAGAATGTATTCATTTATTTTTAAGCTGTCTTACTTCAGTCAGCAACAATATTAAATTGTGAACAAATATTTATTTTGGTTACATGTCAGAGTAAGGCTTTATTTCAAAATAGGTGGTCTGTTCAAAACAGGGGGCAAAGAAACAACTGAAAATATTTTATGACACACTTATCCTTAGTCATTGTGTTACCTGCAGTAGACCGTCAGCTCTCCACCAGTGTGGGGAAGCAGTGCAATATATATCCGTTTAAGCCTACGCTATGTTTTAACATTTTTGGCACTTTAGTAGATAGAAGCAATGCCATTTCATTCCCATTGCACTCCCGTTGTAAGGTGAAATTTGAATGAAGATAAAGAAAATCTAAGTCTTGCAGCAGCACAAAGCCCAATGACTACGGGCACTGTATGCTGCTTCTCCCAGTGGTGGCGAGATGACAGTCACCTACTACAGGTTACACACTGACAATGGATAAATGCCTCAGACAACCCCTCATCAGGGCTTTGGGCATTTGAATTAATGTAGTTGGCTCATTGACATTATCACTAATTGATGTCTGCCCTCTTTCGTCATATTTATATTTTCAGGAAAAAAACATAAATTAATGTACAAGTCCCCATTTGAGACACTTTTTTTTGTTTCCATTTACCCCAATTCCTCCGACTGCATCTTGCTTCATTTGCACTTTCTGTCCAAATATTTTGCAGATGTGTTTTCTGACTCACTATTTTTTTTTTTAAGAGCAAACAAGAGAAAAGAAAAAAGAAGAAAATGGGAAGGAGGCCATAAAGGGAGGGCGGATCAGCACAACAACCACAATCTGCAACAAAAAGATGTTATGAAGGATATGAAGGAGAAAGAGTCTGAGAGGCTGAGACAGGAAACACACACCTCCATGTCTCTCTCACAGACAGAAACACACACATTTAGACACAGGCTTGGAGTCAGTGATATGTAGTAGTAGTGGCAGCACTAGCGCACGTTAGCATGTTGTAGCTGCAGAGCCTTGCATCTTTTGCTGGAGCTCACAGAGGCAAAGTGACAGTTTTCTTATACAGAGCTACTTCCCCTTGTCATTTCCTTGCCATTTATCTAGTTTGTCGTACATGTTCAGTGTGTGTCTGAAGGTTTTTGCAGAGTTGGCAGACTGAGCAGGTAGATAGCTGTACATTTTGATACACTGTTTGCCATTTTGTCAGTGCTGCAACTTTAATACGGTTTAGCTGCCTACTGCCTTGTTTCCCCACTGATCTCCTCCTTTTCCTCCAGTAGTTCTCTGCTCCTGTTTCTCACCTCCTCAGACTTACTATCCCATCTCAGTCGATGTACGTCTCTGCATCGCTGTTATCTGCAGCACAGGAAGCTGTTGTTGTTTCCATCTCTCTGATGACAAGAGGAGAGACTCCAGATGTGACCCGCTCGCTCAAACCCTGCTCTCTCTTTTTCCTCTTTCTTTTCATTAGCTCTCTTTTCCCAGTCATAGATCAGTGTCTCAGTAACACAGCCTGCCGAGTCTAGACATGAAGCCTGATGATTTGGCCAATTTCTGGCACCAGTGCTGACCTGTTATTAAAGATTAGAACTACTCCTGTCAGCTTGATTGATAATGTAGATGTGGTATCTTTGGTTTAAACCAGAGTTTGTGTCCAGTGGCCTAAATATAGTTTAAGAAAGTCATAAGTGAGAAGCTGATAGTGGAAAAAATCTGCATTACATTTAAAAAGCGTATCAGTCTAATTCAACCTACAGGATACGTACAGTTTACCACACTCTTATTTTCATAGCTGTATCCCTTGTGCCTGTCTCTTATGACTATTTGGACTTTAAAACAATTGCTAAAATCTGGGAAGACAGACATGTCACTACAATAAAGTCATCATGATCAGTCAGATGATTAGACAGGTTGTAAACAAGATGACAATAGTGCCAAATTAACTTCTACTTTATTGATAGAGTAAAACCAAGCACACCCAAAATGTCAATGATAATACAAGATAAGAGGTAAATTTGTTGAAAGAAAAAACAAAAATAGGACTGAGGCATTTATTAACACTACATTCACAAAAAAGCAAAACCGTCAGTTTATGAAATGGAATGTGGAAGATTGAATAAGGGGGTCTCGCAGCCTGAGGAATGAATCTGCTCTGCAGTCAGGTAGTATGGTAGTGGATACTTTTTGTATCTTTTACAAGATGGCAGGAAGGTGAACAGAATGCGATGTTTTCCAGCTGTAATGTCCTTCTCTGTAAAACTTTTCCAGAATTTGGCTCTGGAGATTAGCCTCCGTAAGTTCCCTTAAGAAACAAAGCCTGGACCAGGACAGGTTCTCTGTGATGGTGATTCCAGTGATCATGATTCAGTTCACCTGCTCCACTTCAGCTCCACCGATGTAGATGAGGTGTGATGAGGTGTCATTCTTTCAATCAATCAACAATCAGCTCCTCGGTTTTGCTGCCATTAGCAGCAAGTCAATCAGCTTCATGGATGAGATTGTATTGAATGCTGAGCTGAAATCCAGAAATGGCATTCTTACATAAGTATTCTTTTTCTCTGTGTGTGGACACTGAGTGGATGGCAGTAGATATGGCAGCCTCTGTGTATCTGTCGGTTCTGAAAGCTTATTGGTGGAGTCCAGGCTGGCAGGGATGTTATCTCTGATGAGCTTGAGAACCAGTTTCTCAAAGCACCTCATCAGGATGAAGTTGAGAGCCACAGTCATTTAGACTCGACACAGCATACTTCTTAACAACAGGGATGATGGTGTTTGATTTCTTTCTAACACTGTTCCCTTGTGCTGAGATCTCAGTAATTCATTTGCTGCATACACTATCTTTATTATTGAGACTGTGTATTTTTGAAGAAGAGAGTTACAACATTATTCTTTAAAGGAGTGTGTCCTTATGTTGAGATCAAGTAAATGTGTATTGATTTCCTGAGTAGCATTATATTTCGATTTTTGGCAGTGTTAGACACAGAGTGTGGCCTACATGTACAGTATTCAGTTGTAACTGTTGGGAAGAAAATCCAAACATTAATCTCACTTCACCAGGCTGCAGGGCAAAATGAACTGCAGCATAACTTTTACCTGCTGGCACCCTGATGACCATGGAGACCAGATTTGTGTGTTTATGCGTGTGAGCATGTGCGCTTACGGGGCCTAAGATCGAGTTAAAATATAAAAGCGGTATTTGGTCAGGGCCGGAAATGTATTCAGAAGCATAACACGTACTGAGAGAGAGCCCGCTGCACACTAAACACACATGAACACACCAAACATGTGTTTCTAATGAAAGTAGTGTATGGGAGAGCTGGTCAGCCATACAGTATGAGGTCATCCGGTTGGGTGTATGGATGTGTATGAGCCTATATACATGTTTTTGTATGTGTGGTGCTCTGATTTTTCATCTCACATATACATACAGTACATGTGGGGCATTGTCACACTTACAGGATGCATTTAAACCCTTTAGGGGTGTGTGTCTGTGTGTGTGTGTGTGTGTGTGTGTGTGTGTGTGTGTGTGTGTGTGTGTGTGTGTGTGTGTGTCTGTGTCTGTGTGTCTGTGTGTCTGTGTGTCTGTGTCTGTGTGTGTGTCTGTGTGTGTGTCTGTGTGTCTGTGTGTGTGTCTGTGTGTCTGTGTGTGTGGGCATGCTGTCAGCCACTGGGCTAACAAACACACTTAATACAATTATCCCTCGGCAGAGACGAGGAAGGGAGACAGGCGGCACCTCAGAAGGTACGCTGTCTGGTGTGTGTGTGTGTGTGTGTGTGTGGGTGTGTGCGTGTGTGTGTGTGTTTGATGAGGATGTTGTCACTGGCAGCTAGTCGTGGCATTTCCACGCCTGGCTTCCACTACAGCATTTCCATCCTTCCCTCCAGTAACCCCCTCTCCCCAATCCCCATCTTCCTCTTCTTGTAATTGGGGCTTTCCCTTATAATTAGTCCATCCTAGACCCCCTCCCCTCCTGGAGAGGCCTACTAGCATGGTACCTCGGCCCCAGTAACAAGCACCCTTTCCCCCCTACGGCAATGGCGCTTCCCCCCTGAGGTGCATGGAGTGGGAGATTAGCTTAGCATCACGGCTAACTAGGCTGCCTTAGAGCGACCCTGGCGCCGGCCATCCACATCCCCACTGGTCAGTCTTGTACTAATCCAATAAATGAGCTGTGCGGGAGGGCAAGTGTCACACACTCTGTACACACACTCTCACATACATGCAAACTGTAGCTACACACTTAGAGGTCCAAAGTTGTGACAAGCTGCTGCTAATTGTGTTCTGTCTGTCCCCATCTCCTCCTCCTGAGGGCTCAGAGAAATTCCTCAACCTCAAGTGTGAACTCAAGTGTGTGTTTGTGTGTATGTTTTCCTTTTTGTTCTTTGCCTCGCTCTGTTCTGCTTGTAGTTGGCCATTCTCTGAACCACATCTTGTGTTTTTCACTCTAGTATTTGCTTGAAAAGAAAAAAAAAAAAAGAAAGAAACAACTACCTTTTTGTCCATATTGCAATATATTTTACTAATCAGTTTTAAAGCTCAAGTAGTCAAACGTCAAACATATATAAGCATGTATAAGTACCCCTTACCACTTCATGAACTGAGTACCAATCTAATGCTCATCAAGTCACTTTGATTCGACAACCTTTGGTAGCCAGTGTTGAAGACCAGCCTGGCTATCAAATCATTTTGAGCATCAATCCTGTCCTATACAAAATGTGTTTACCTCCTACTTAAGTCATATGTAGGATATGTTTAGGGTAAAGTCTATTGGCCGCCTGGATTACACCATCTAGCAATATATATATATTTTTTTAGATCAAGCAAGTGTGACAGTATACTTTAAAATGAGCAGTAAAGGGAGGTTTGGGTGGACATTGGACATCCAAAGCTCAGACAGGGGTTGCATCTGTTGTCCCTTGTGTTTATCAGTTTATTTTGGGTCTGCTATTAAAGTCTACTTAAACACATTATGAAGGTTAGAGGAATATGTTGATTTAGGTGAACTATTGAAATGTCAACACAAATGTACGCACACAAAACAAAACAAAACAAAATATTTGGCGCGTTGCTTTTCTAACCATTTTCAAAACTTCTATGTAGATGCATAAAACATTATGGACTCAGTTGAACTCTATTTCAGTGTTTAGTCAAACTGTAGTGCTATGCAGGGACGCATCCTTCAAACTATGGTAAAAGCCAGCCCCTGCAAAAATAAAGGATTCAGTATGTGTTTTCATTGGGCTTTTTAAAACATTTAACCTTTTAAGCTCTTAAACCTCATTTACAATCCAGTAAGTCATGTGCCAGGCTAGGTGTGATGCAGTTTATTGTGCTGTGACACATTTGCACTACCGCCCGACCTTCAAGGATGCGTGCTAGTGTGGAAGACACCCGTAACAGATGTTGTAGTTCTCCAGCAGAGATGACACACGTGTTGGTCTTGTCCTTGCTTATTGAGTTACTGGGTTGTAATTCTTAAATTATGATCTTAGGCACTGAACATGGACTTACAGCTGAGTGCTCAAGTAACTATGCCTTGTTGGAGTTCTCTCGCAGTCAAGTGTAAGGAGAAATACAGTAGGAGAGACACATATGCCGCCTATCATTGTGGTAGAGACAACTCTCACAAATCAAAGTTAACTGCACTACCTGCAACTTTATCCATGTTGACCGGCAGATGTAGTCCAGCTTGCACAGTGACCAGAGTATACTGTTTTGTTGCTGTGCAGTGGAAATAAGTCCAGTTATGAGCGACTACTATGCTCCTGCCTCTCCTCGCCTGGAGCTGACATGGTGCACCTGGACTCATTGAGTCAAGGAGTGGCTATATATATATATATATATAATATAGTTGTTATAAAATGAAGTACACAAAGTTTCATGTACAAAGATTTTCTGTGTATTTCTTCTTCAGACTTAGATTATCTGTGTCATTCCCACTGCAGGCTCTCCATTGTTTTTCTGTTCAAAACGTTGAGGATAAAATCCTCAAACAGCAACAGTTATCAAAAGCTGATGGTAAAATCATTTCCAACATATTTAAACCCTTAAAGAGGAAACCTTTGACCGAAGAATCAACATCCTCTTCACCGCAGGAAGCAGGAGGCTTTATGGGAAATGTGGACTTAATTTGCTGAAACACTGGCACTAACAATACCACTGGCACGAGATAGAGACTGCCAATCTTCTCATTCATTTCCCATTTGTTTACCAAAATTAGGTAGCACACAGTTAATTTGTCAGCAACACGTAAATGTTTTAGGTCTCACATAACACATTTTAAACAATAGCCATTTAAGTCACATAGAAAATATAGCCGCAAATAACTTAGATAGTTTCTATGTGTTCTTTGGAGAGAGTCCAGAGCAGTTTATGGAGCTGAGCTTCATCATTCAAAAAACTTAAAACCAATGTTGTTATGTATGAGTACATGCATTTTGAGAGGCTTTTGTGCTGCTACAGTCATCCATGGTTGAAATGAAGTGTATCTCAACAGAACAGACTCTTTGGTTTCACAGCTCACTTCAGTACTGAGCTGTAATTTTATGTGGAACTGACTATATGAGGCCACTGAAAGCAACCAATGTCCCTAGTTTTAACATTAGCTATTTTAAATTGCATTTTACCCTGTAATCTAAATATGTTGTTTTGTATCATTTTTATTAATGCACACTAAATGAGGCATTTTTGTAGAACAGCAGCTGCTTTGTACAATGGCTGATAAACAAATATGACCTAATGAAGCAGCAAGCAGTTCAAGTCTTTCTTCGCAAATCAAGAACACATGGTAGACACACCAACACGTACACACAGAAACACATACACACATTTAAGAACACACTGATGACACACAGCTCCCCAGCCTGTTGTGTGAGGAAGCGGAATCTTCTCAATTAGGTTTCACGCTTACTCTTTTAATTTACTCTTTCATCTTTTGTATTTCTTTTCTCTCATGTTCTATTTATCATTCGCAAGTATTGTCATTCTAACCCAACTGCATTTACATGGGTAAAGTCTCCGTTCACAACACACTCACATCGGTACCTGCACACGCATTACACATGACACAATCCCACCACAGGAAAAGCCCTGAGCCAGAGCAGGCAGGAAAACTCTGGAAAACCAGGATACAATTTGGCACTTATGGAGCCTAAACGATTTCCTCCTGGGCGTTGGGCTCTGTCCTACTGGGAAAAGCCAAAAGACCGGCAGAGAAAATTACATCCGGGAAAATGTTTATGCAGCACACTCAGCTCCCTCGCTTTCTGCCCCGCAAATGAGTGATTATTCGTCTACTCTTAACCTCTAAGAAAGAGGGGGGTGATGGAGAGAGGGAGATTCTTTCCATCATTAGCCTTTGGAAGGGGCGGCTGCTGGCATAGCTAAGCTTCTTTGTCACAATGTGAGCTTCCTATTTGGCAGCGCTGAAGGTATTTGGAGAGCACTATACAAAATGTTGAGCCTACTTTGTTAAATAGTTCTGGTTATGCTGGAGAAGGTGGGTAATTGGGCAAAGCGTCCACACAAAGACACGCGTGCGCACACAGATACACACACACAAACGTGCACACACATACACACAGCACACTCAGCTTCATTCAGTGTTCAGTCCACTCCTGGTTAATCTGAGTCTACTTCCACTGGGTCAAGCTATATAGAAGTATTATGCTCTTTACCATAATTTCCAATAAATAACACAACTTTTGTCCCCTATGTCCCTGATCTTAAACACTATGGCAGTATTATATAAAGAATGAGCAAAAAAGGATATCCAAAAATGCCTCATTTAAAAAGAAAGAAAATAATGAGACATATGTCACGACTGAAACATCCAAACTAACTGCCAGGAATTCATCCTCATAATAATTCCCCTGCATTTTAAAGGACAACACCACCAACTTAACACATTAACTTCAGTAATTAGTCTTGGTCAGCCCTTGGAGCCTATCAAAAACACTTGTATAATGTCGGCTTTGGACTTTTGTCACATTACTCATAGTGCCCCTGAATCCTTTCAAAATAATTAAAAAAAAAATAGGGTTCCAGTCAAGTTACAAAAACAGTCAGCATGTGTCAGGTCTAACCCAACATCGGGAAATGAATATTTAAAATATATCTCAGATTATATTGTAGATTTTGATAGTCACATGTAGAATGTCTTGGCAAGCTAGTTAATGAAGCTTGATCTCTTTGACCTGTGGTGTCATAGCAATATTTCCTGCTAGTGCGATATATCTAAAAACTCAAATTTACTGCATGCTGTTTTTGTTTTTTTGGTTTTTTTTGGTTTTTTTGACGAGGCTGCATGGCACTTTCTAATGTTGTAGTTCTCTTAAACATAAGGCAACTCAAAATGCAGTGATAGAGTGGTGGGGCAGTTGAAATACTTTGACCAATTGTAGGTTTTCTACTGCTTTTTTTCTGTTCCTCTAATTGTTTTCCCTACATATCTGTCAAAGGCACTGTCTTTACTCCCTACCTCCCCACCCTTTCTCTTCGTCTCTAGCTTTAAGTCTACCTAATAACTTATTTCCTTCATCACTGCCTCCTTGTTTATGTGCCTACTGTCATTCCTTCTTTTCTCTCAATATCTTGGCCTTTGACTTTTTGTTCCACAACCCTGCATTGACAGTGTTTGAAAGGTGCTATGCCAACTCAGATACTTTGGTCACCAATATGTTATAAAAAAGCAGTAATTGTCTTCACTGATGTTTCGCTTTCATCAACACAATCAAAAAGGGTTGAACAAGGGCATTTACTGTCTCTGAGCAGTCGCAAATCTGATGATTGTTTTTAGTAAACTCACCTTGTAATGTAACAGCTTCAAGGGATTAGCATTGGCAGAACAACAAACACAGCTAATAGAGAGCAGAAAGGGGTGAAAATGTTTCTGATTTACTCCAAACACATTTAAACCCAAGCTGCCTGCCAGTTCACTGATAGCTATTTTCCATTCAACTGTCAAGAAAATTTTAAGCAAAATCTTTCTGTCAGTAAATAGAATGTCATGTGTGTGTTTTTTGTCATCTGAGACTCTTCTTAATCATCAAAACAAGCTTACAGCAGTGTAATAGAGAGACAGATTAAACCGCAATGATGATGTATACCATACTGCATATTGTCTGATGGTGAATTGTTTGTTGAGTGTTTTGAACTAAGAACCTGCTAAACTCCAAGTACTTCTTTTAGGTGCTGCACCTGCAGGCACACAGTAGATCCAACATTTTGACTATCAAATTCCAATTTTACATTTGAAAAGTAAGAGCAGTGATGTATGGATGCCGAGTGTAAAGCCGAGGCTAAAACAAAAAACAAACACGCAAAAAAAAACGTTATTATAGTAATATACGTGGTAGCAGCTTTAACACCTCAATTAGTGACCTCAGTATCAAGCTACATGATTTACATACCTCATGTCTACACTGATGGCATATTTACTGTATTAGATGACCATATTTTTTCTTACAGAAGATGGAAGTTAATGAATTAAGAGTGCATAACTCTGCCGAGGTCCAATAGTTGCCTTTAATTTGAACAAGACTGATCCAGTATCAAATTATATGTGTTTGTGTGTGTGTGTGTATATATATATATATGTGTGTATATATATATATATATATATATATATATATATTGCTCTAAATTATAAACCACCCATATATTCTTAAACATAATTTAAGATCACCAGGTGTAGGATCCACAAATTGTACTCACCAGCCACCTAAATACTCCAGATTTTCCCAAGGGCTATTGCCTGGGAATTAAACCAGACACACTTCATCGAGAGGTTAATGGGGTCCATTCTGGCCTGAGAGCCATCCATCATCTAAGTTTTTGTGGAAATCTATTCAGTAGTTTCTGTGTAATCCTGCTGACAATCCAACCAACCAAAACACAGATAAATGGACATGGGTGATAACATAACCTCCTTGCCAGAGGTGATAATGGTAGCTCTAACTGCATGTAACATTCAGTATCACCATTGATATTCCCCAGAAATCAATCAATCAGTCAGTATGTTGGAATGTTTTGAAATAAGCTGTAACAATAGAACTTAATCATCAAATAATATGTAATAATTTAGTTTATTTTGAAAGGGGACACATTGACTTGCTGAATCCCCGTTTGTCCTGCAGGCTTTAAAAGAAATTCACCTGCAGCTAACAGACAGCCAGCCATCCTGGCTAGTTAGTGTTGATTTTAGTGCACACTGTGAACACAGCATAAGCCAGCACCTTCCCTCCTCCTCCCCGTCGACTCATCCACACTGTGAACTCATCCCAGGAGGTTCTAGGTGTTGGGTCACTTACTGTATGGAGGAGGGAGAAGGCAAATGATGGATGGATGCACAGGAGGAAGGAGGGACGGAGGGGTGGATGGGAGTCGTGGGAACTGGCAGGCATGACTCCGCTTTTGTTTTCTTTTAACAGCTCGTTCGCACATCATGTCTTCAGATGCAGGCAGAAGCAATTTGTCCTCTCCGTCTTCCCCACTCCGTCCTCCCCTCTTCCTCCCTCGGCCTTTGAATCATTCTCCAGCTGGGCCCAGTTTTGCTGATGCCGTGTCAGGGTGTCTGTTTGCATGGTTATGTCTACGTCTGTTCTGTGAGTATGTGTGTGTTTGTGGTACACACGCATACACACATGCAGCAGCCCCAGGACCTTGACCAATTCCCAGTGGAAAAGCGTGGCGTCTCTCTCCGTCAGGACATCTGGAAGTGGGCATTTTGCAGTCGGCAGCCGCTGCACTCTGACTTGATTATATTATCTGGTTGGTGTATGTGTGTGTGTGTGTGTGTGTGTGTGTGTGTGTGTGTGTGTGTGTGTGTGTGTGTGTGTGTGTGCGCCCGTGTGTGTGTGCGTATTTGTGTGTCGGGTGTGTTTGTGCATGCAAACACAGAAATCACACATTGTGGATTCATACACACCTACAAAATGATAAACTAATAACCTGTGTGTGCATGTGACTGTCTGTGGGACTGTGAGTGCTGTTTGTGTGGGTGAAGAAAGCCTCTTGAGTCATGTATGCTTGTGCATGTCTATGTGTTAGTGTGCATGTGTATGTGTTTGAAGGGGTCAAGTGGTGATTGCTGATGTTGTCTGCTTTAAACACATGTTTAGCCAGGGCCCACTCAAACGTTTGGCAACCATTAGACAACTTCCTCCCTATCTTCCGGAGTCAGCTCTCTATGGATTTGTGTGTGTGAGTGCGTGTGTGTTTGTGTGTTCGTGTGTGTGCATTTGTAGTTGTGGACACCAGCTGGAATGTGTGGAAAAGATTATTTTGGAAGTGTATTTAGCATACAGCAATGCATAATGTTGAAGTTTTACATCATGTGCACTCAAACAGTATCTGTATGTACACTCACGCACACACACACACACACACACACACACACACACACACACACACACACACACACACACACACACACACACACACACACACAAAACGTATGAAGCTCAGTCCAGACATCTCTCACAGAGCTTTGTTTTGCCACAGGATCAGCACAACTGTGAACTTTACATGCAACTGTGGCCACAGAGCTGCTCACACACTCCCAACACACACAACACATTCATTCACAGACACCTAAGGGCCTTGGTCGGTCATCAGGAAATGAAAGGATCATTTAGCTTAGAAGGAGATGAGAGGATTGAGGAAGAGAAGAGGTGGAGGAAGAGGAGGAGTGTGTCTGTAGTTTGATGCAGATTCCTGCAACAGAGACGGTGTGATTCACCAAAAGAAAACACAACAGATGAGAGAAAAACCTCGCTCTGAGCTCCATTTTTTCAGTGGCTTTGCACTTTGCACATTTAGACATATACTGAAACACATGCATACACGCTGACGCAGTTGTTTTCCCTGAGAACCAGTACTGGCAGTCAAGGAAAGTCGGGAAATGTTCTAATTTCATCAGGGCAATTTAAGAAATCTCAGTTTTACAATTTGGGATGTTGTGCAAGAATAACAGAATTATTTTTCAAGTTGTGTGAGACATTTACCACATTAGCTTGTCATAAGGTCTGCTAGAGCAGCCAGCAGGTGGAGAATGTTAATTAGGGCTTAACCAGGAAGTCTCCATCTCATGTCATGTTTGGCCTGTAGTTTATTAAATGTAAGACTTTAAAAGCCATTTTACATTGACGCAACACAAGTAACTTTAAATAAGTAGTGTTAAGGGTGCTCCAGTTGCACTTGTAGATTCTGACGCTGGTGTAAACAGTGGTATTCTGCCCACTAGTCCTCTACTGTCTTCAGCAAGTATGTGTTTCTCTTTATGCAGTCATATCAGATACAGTAGGGTCAAAACATCTGAGACCATTCATCAGAATACTTTTATTTTGCAATTGTTTCAAATTTACTACTATTTACTTCAATGCAAACAATAATATCAGCTTAACAATTTGTGTGAGAAGTTGAATGTACGGTATGTGATTTTCGCAATATCTCAGCGTTTGGTACAGTACGCATCCCTTTTGTTTTCATGACATCATACAAGTAAGCAGGCATGGACTCCATGAGTCTGTGCAAAACCTGATGACTCATGTTTGTCTCAGGTTTTACACAAAGCCTTTGTGATGTCAGAGAATGCTTGGCTTTCCGGTATTGAAGCACCCCCATAAATGTTCAGTGAGATCGAGGTCAGGTGACGGTGCTGGAAAGTCCATGATAGACAGGTATCCTTGGGCTTCTTGGATCTTCAAGAGGCCTTAAACTGTTGGTCTTAAATAAATAAAATGCCAATATCAGCTCCTTGATTTAATTGTAAGCATAATGGTGTGATTTAAAAAAGGTGAATTAATCTGTCAGTGGAGCTGCAGTCAGACAGTACTGTGGTGTGCCTTGGCAGAGGGCACAGAGAGGACATGGGCAGATCCCACCGGGCATCAGAGCCACATGTGTCTCTGCTAACATTCGCCTCACACACCTGGTGTTGAGCATGGCCATGTGTGTGCGTACCTTTCATGCCCTATTTAGCCCATCGCTGTGTGAAGCAGCGCCAAGTGTAAGCAAGTTTGTTTGTCACACTAGCAGTGGCCTGGTATGAAGCAGAGGAAGGCTGCACACATTATTCATGTCTCTGACTGCAGAAACACGGCTGGAGGTGTGTGTGTGGGTGTGTGTGTGTGAGTGCATGTGTTTGTGTGTTACGGCATGTACGTGAGTGTTTGCTGCTCCATGATTCTGTTTCTTCATGTGTGTGTTTACACTTTGGCCTACATGTTTGTAATTCACACATATGTGAAAATGTGTGTGTGTGTGTGTGTGCGTGTGTGTGTGTGCATGTGCATGCACGCATGTGTGTGTGTGTACATACATATATTTGTTTGATTATGTGTTTGCACCCATAAATGTGCGTGTCTGTTTGTGTTTACACAGAGACAGTATGTGTCTGAAACTTTATGCTTACGTGATATGTTTATGCATGCATGTGTTTACACTTCTGACTGCGTGAATATGTGTGTATATTTGTGCACCTGTGCGTACATACGGGTAGATCTGTGTGTGTGTGTGTGTGTTTGTGTGTGTGTGTGTGTGTGTGTGAGCCCCAGGTGCGCCAGTCTAGCAGCTCCACATTAGCTCTATAACCAAGCTAGTTTGACACCTTCATATCCAGACTAGCATTCAGCTGCTGGCTCTGGCACATCCAGGACCAGCTCGACCCTGCGTGAACGCTCTGTCGCCTCCACTCATGCTCACTTAGGTGTGTGTGTGTGTGTGTGTGTGTGTGGTATGGACTGTTAGTGTTTTTTTGTGTCTACGCGTGCCCACACCTTTCCCATGCACTTTTCCTGCAATTTATTTTATTCCTGCTGTCTCTGTGCTCGATGCAAGCGTGTGTCAGATTTTTCACACCCTGTTCACCTGTGTGTGTACCAAAGAGAGAACACGTGCAAATATGCTTGTTTGCTGAATTGTGTGCATGCTCCACATAATATGCACACACAAATTGTTTGTGTGTGTGTGCGTGTGTGTGTGTGTGTGTGTGTGTGTGTGCTTGCACGTGTCCAGCACCTCCCCCTGCAGACTACTGTGTTGGCAGGTCGATGTGATGGCGTGTCACCTCCATAGACACCCAGTCAGCAATGCCTACTAATCCGCCTCTACAGCACTGCGTGTGTGTGTGTGTGTGTGTGTCAGCATGTGTGTGAAAAAAACACTGTGTAAGTGCTAACATCAAGATTTCTGAGATGTGTATATGTGTTGTCATGGCCTATATGTGCCAATGGAAGATTTGACAGCAAACATGAATCAGACGTAGACTGAGCACACACTCCATAAAAGGCAAACAAAAGTATGACCTTACGATATTCCTTTTTTTTTGTACTTCCATTTGATTAAAGGTTCTTTGTCAAGAGACAGCCACACACACCTACAAACCCACAGATGTGCTGCTGGCGATCATTAGAGTGTATGGAGTGCCTCCAGGCAGCAAGGGCCTTTTAGATAAAACCTTTCTTTTTCTCTCTGTCTCGTTGTTTTCTTGATATCCCATCATCCCCCACTGGCTCGGCCAGAGGCTCTAGGAGGGCCACTTAACCAACACTGCCACATGTAGCGCAAGAGAGGTAGCGTGTTATCATTCAACTGAAAAGGCTTTGAAAACCCTATTTTAGTTGATATTGATAAAGATGTTCAGGATATATAAAACATGACCTTCTTCATAATCAAATTGCTGTTAATAATGCATTATCAATGTCTCTCCTAGAATCTGTTTCTCCTTTCTTTCAAACTGCTGATTTATTTGAGATGTGATCCTAGGTTTGGTAATGGGACATTTCTCTATCATTTTGACTGGTATAGAGGCATATATGCAGCAATTATTATAGACCATACTAACAGTACGCCTGTTATTCAAGTCTCTTTCAAAGAGATTCCAGTAAGTCCTTGCAGGGGGCCCACAGAGCAATATGATGGCGTCTTCTATCCACCACTATGGGGAACTGTTGGACTGAACGTTGAAGTTCCTGCTACATATTATGTTGCTGCTAACAAAGTTTGAAAATGAACTTTGAAAAGTCACAGGTCACAGGTAGCGAGATACTGAACCCCACATGGCTCACTAGTGAGGGCCCTGCGATGAGCTGGCGACTTATCCAGGGAGTACCCTGCCCTCGCCCTGAGACAAGGCTGGGATTGGCTCCAGCAGCAACACCCTGCAACCCCATGGAAAGGGATAAGCGGTTCGGACAATGACATGACATGACAGGTCACAGGTTAATGTGGTGGTGGTTTATCAATGGACTGATCAGATTCATTATGATTTATTTCAATTTTTTATTTAAGTCTCCATGAAGACATCATTATTCAACGCTGTATGGCAAAGATTCAGAGAGTTACAATTCCCCCAAAGCCCCCATTTGGACTGCACATCAGTAAGCTAACTGTTAGCTTCTCTGCAAATGAATCAGTTCACAGTCTTGCTTGCAGCATTTCCAAGATATTTAACATAACACACACACACACACACACACACACACACACACACACACACACACACACACACACACACACACACACAGTTCAGCTGGAGAAGCTCTGCTCCAGAGATACAATGTGCACTTTATTTTTAGACAATGTTACATTAAAAGTCACATTTATGTTTTATTTACTCCATGAAAGCATTGAGGTAGAGCCTTGAATAGAGTGAGAATCTTCAGAGAGAGAGAGAGAGAGAGAGAGAGAGAGAGCAAGGCTCCTTGGGTGTTCACCTCCCTTGTTAACACCTTTTAACACGCAACACCAATTAACCCTTGCCCCCCTGGCTACTGAGACACACACACAAACACACATGCACATAGCATTTTACAATCATACCTCCAACCCATATACTTATAACAAGAACTGAATCAACTCCAGCAATCCAGAAGCCTGCCAGTACATTAAACGTCCTGCTGCCTGCTGAACACATTTCTGCACATAGGTTTTTTTTTGTTTGTTTGTTTTTTTGTTTGTTTTTTTTTTACTTTTCAGGAACAGTACTTTCTCAGTTCACAGCAGGATTTGGAAAGGTAACATGCATGCAGCAGGATGGACATTTTAAGCACACTCCTTAACACTCCTTTACATTTATTTGTTTGTATTAATGAACAATATTTCTCTTTAGCTCATGTTTTAGATCCACCTCAATGTGTCTGGCATCCAAAAATGACTGATCATTTGGCAGCAACCTTAATGCTAATTATATCACAGCAGTTTACTCTTAATTCACGTTGATTTTGAAAAATGTCTTTGCCTTTGTTCTTCGGGTTGTTGTACTGCCTGGGAACCCAATCCAGCACAACATTTCACAGCGGACGTTGTTATACAACAGTTTGGTAGACATCACCCAACCCTTGTACATTCAAAATTAATATTGTTCATAGTTGAGCTTATAGGACTAGATAGTACAATCCCTTAGATAATCAGTACTTGGTGTAGAGGTCAGGGTAAAGGGGTAAACACTTCATAGTGGTTTTCAGGGGGGCACCCTCCTTCATTGGTGTTTCGTTGAAATGCCCACGACACCTCCAAAGGGCTCAACAGCAACACCTGGTGTCCCAGATGTGCCCCCCTCTGCTTTTACCCCTTGTTGGTCCTTTTTGCAGCCCAGTTGGGGTCCTCTCTTTTGATCCATAGCCAGTTGCTGCTTCATTCAGCAGCATCTGACAGTGATTTGACGGCTTGTCGGGGGCCTGTCCTTGCACTCCCATTCCCTTAAGCAGCTTGGTTGTGGACATGGCAACAAATACTCTGCACCCTACCTCAACCGGAATCACTTGGGCACGCCAGCCACATTGTTCTGCCTCAGTTGCTAAGTCAAAGTACTTCAGTCGCTTACTCTCATATGCTTCACCAACTGCAGCTTCCCAAGGTACAGTTAATTCCATGATGAAAAGTGACTTCTGAGAGGTTGACCACAATACCAGGTCCGGCCTGAGGTTACTTGTAATGATCTCAGGCGGAAAGGTGAGTCTCTGGTCTAAGTCAACCTACATTCTCCAGTCCCGGGCAGTGTCTAGGAGGGTTGTTTCCACTCTTGCAGATGGCTTTGCTGTGAGTTGTCCTTCTCTTACAAATGGGGTGGTGTTTGTGTGCCTAGGCATTGGGGTAGTTCTCCTTCCTTCCAGGGTAATCGGAAGTTGTCGTAGGACCTGGTTGTGTCTCCAAGTATAGCTTTGAGACAAACTGGTTTTGCAGCCAGTGAGGATGTGTCTCAGTGTTGCAGGGGTTTGACACAGCACACAAGAATCTTCTCCAAACCATTGGTTTAGGTTTGTGAGGGTGGGAAGAACATCATACGTGGCTCTGATGATAAAATTGATTGGGCTTCCTTCCATTTCCCAAGATGCTTCCATTTGAGCTTATGATGTTCCAGGTTTTCCCAGCTGGTCCATTGGCCCTGTTTGGACTGCGAGACTGTGTTTGTGCATATGTCTGCCTCCTCTTGTTGCCGCACCTGACAAACTACAAACTTTCTTCTCTGGGTCGATGTTGCCTTGTGTCATGTGGATAGACTTGTCCCAAGTCCAAACTCACCTCTTCCATGCTGCACCTGTCCTACAGTGTCTCCATGCCTGAGAGCAGATTTTGCTTGCTGTATGGCCTCAGATGGGATCCATTTCCTTCCAGTTGCCAGTCTGGGAGAAGCCATTCGGATCGCGCCATCTTGCGACTCAGTCAGGCTCATGTTTAGCCTCATTTTGGCGCATTTAAATTCCTCTGTGAGGCTAGAGACAGGCAATTCCAGGGCATCGTGTCCATACAAGCCAATTTTGCTGAGGCAACGCGGGTGGCCAAGCCATTTCTTGATGCATGAGCTGACTGTCTTCTCCAGCTTCTCGACTTCATGGGGATCTCGTAGACCATTAGGAGCCAGATCATGCGGGGGAGCAATCCAAACTGCAGGCACCACAGTTTCAACTTGCCAAGAAGCGAGGTCTTGTCTATGCTGACCAGGCCTTTGATGGTTCTTCCCTCAGCTGATCACTCTGGTCTGTGTCTTTGAAGCTCGCATTGTACCAGCGCCCTAGGCTCTTGACTGGCAGCTCTGACACCAAAGGAATGGGTGCGTCCTTGATGTGGAACCAGCTTTCCTTTCACGATGGATATAATATAGAGGACTAAACTTTCAAATGTATACTTATAAGCTTTGTTTAACAACAAAATGACAATTTGTCGACTTTGCATGTAAAATATATCTCAGTCTATTTAACACATTGATGCTCCCTGGAGAGTATGTCACATCATCATCACTGCTCAGAAAAGCAAAATCATTGGTATGTTGCTTGTTCTGTTCAGCATGATCTTCAAGTCAAAGAGAACATCACAGTGTCTGGGAGCCACTGATGAACTTAACCAGGCACCCTCACTGTGCCTGCACAGTGGTCTCATGGAAAGTAATGGGGAGCTTGCCTGTCTTGTAAGGCTGAACTCAGCCGTTGAATTTAATTCTTGTTATACTTAACATACGTGGACGTGGACACACCATGGTCCAATCCCATTACATTGGTCCCTACCCCTAAAGACAGCATTACAATGGGAAGTGGTTGAAGTGTCCTCTTAATAAAATGGGGCAACCCTTCATGATCCACATATGTCATTTGTAGTTGTTGATGGCATTTAAGTAAAAAGACATGAAGACAAAACCGTACCATAGCCAGAACACAACGTACATGCATCCAGTGGAATCTTAGCGTAACACTTCATCCTACCTTTCTATCCCAAAAATAACCAGGACACCCTGTGTATTCTGCGCTTATGTCTAGAGGTAGGGCTAAGTGGCAAGGGGTGTATTGGGATTGGGACCATGTACACCATTGACACACCATATGAAACCCAAACTAACAAAATTGCTGTTGGGTCAGTGATTCTTTAAGGGTACCATGGTGCAACTGGTCTTCTTCCTTCTCTTCATTGAAGCAGGCATAAGGCAAGCTGACTTCTTTATGGCCAAACCTTGTCATAACCATTGTTCATATGACCCTGCTTGTGTGAATAGACTGCTCACTCTTTAGACCAAGTCTGTGCTTTGTCAATCCACAATCACACCCTCCATTATTCCCTCTGTGCGTGCGTGTGTACGTGTGTTTGTATGTGCACGTCAGTCATGTTTTAGAGGCATAAAAAGCCAGTCAATGGGGTCAGTCGGTCGCTCCACCTCACACCCCAAGTAGACATCGAGTCTGACACATCTTGTGCGCACACACACACACACACAGACACACACGCACACCACTGTCCGTCACTAGAAGACATATGGAGCATGACTAATGGCTACATAAAGACACACATACACACAGTAGATACATTTTTGTTCAGCAGCCACCATTGTGTTAATGGTGTTTGACCAAAAAGCCATTTTATTTTGCAACAGATGTGCCCCCGTGCTTTCAGACCCTTATTTGACCCAAATACCGTGTCAAATATA